>NC_084614.1:75866610-76001610 GCF_033978795.1 Nerophis ophidion
AATAGTTTGTTGGAGTCAACCAACTGCCGCTACTAACTGCTAATACTAACAACAACATAAACTTCATATGTGATATATTTTAAGTTTTTTCCAAGTAACACATAAACTACTTTCCCTAGTAATTAATCACATTTATTAAAGGGTATTTCTATTAGTACTTAAATTACTTTTTTGGTTAAGTAACAAGTAACCATAATTATTCCGTTTTTAAAAGTAATTTTCAGAACGTTTTGATTAAAATACCGTTATATTTCGTAAACTGCGATACAACCTAAAAATACCGGGATATCAGTTTTGGTCGATATTGCCAAGCCCTACTTGCTAGCATGCATTGTCTTTGATGTGTTGCTGTAGTCAGGAAGTAGTTTTTGCTGTGTTGAGGCACACAAAGTGTTAATACAGTAAGCACTGTACTTCATTTGTGTACAAACCCCGTTTCCATATGAGTTGGGAAATTGTGTTTGATGTAAATATAAACAGAATACAATGATTTGCGAATCATTTTCAACCCATATTCAGTTGAATATGCTACAAAGACAACATGTTTGATGTTCAAACTCATACTTTTTTTTGTGCAAATAATCATTAACTTTAGAATTTGTGACAAAGAAGTTGGGAAAGGTGGCAATAAATACTGATAAAGTTGAGAAATTATCATCAAACACTTATTTGGAACATCCCACAGGTGTGCAGGCTAATTGGGAACAGGTGGGTGCCATGATTGGGTATAAAAGCAGCTTCCATGAAATGCTAAGTCATTCACAAACAAGGATGGGGCGAGGATCACCAAATTTTAAGCAATTTGTCGAACAGTTTTAGAAAAACATTTCTCAACGAGCTATTGTAAGGAATTTAGGGATTTTACCATCCACGGTCTGTAAAATCATCAAAAGTTTCAAAGAATTTGGAAAAATCACTGCACTTAAACGATGATATTACGGACCGTTGATCCCTCGGGCGGTACTGCATCAAAAACAGACATCAGTGTGTAAAGGATATCCCCACATGGGCTCAGGAACACTTCATAAAACCACTGTCAGTAACTACAGTTGGTCGCTACATCTGTAAGTGCAAGTTAAAACTCTACTATGCAAAGCAAAACCCATTTGTCAACAACACCCAGGAACGCCGCTGGCTTCGCTGGGCCCGAGCTCATCTAAGATGGACTGATGCAAAGTGGAAAAGTGTTCTGTGGTCTGACGAGTCCACATTTCAAATTATATTTGGAAACTGTGGACGTGGTGTCCTACAGAACAAAGAGGAAAATAACCATCCTGATTGTTATAGGCGCAAAGTTGAAAAGCCAGCATCTGTGATGGTATGGGGGTGTATTAGTGCCCAAGGCATGGGTAACTTACACTTCTGTGAAGGCACCATTAATGCTGAATGGTCCATACAGGTTTTGGAGCAACATATGTTGTCATCCAAGCAACGTTATCATGGACGCCCCTGCTTATTTCAGCAAGACAATGCCAAGACACGTGTTAAAACAGCGTGTTTTCGTAGTAAAAAAAATGTGCGGGTACTTTGCAGTCCAGACCTCTCTCTCATCAAAAATGTGTGGCGCATTATGAAGCGTAAAATACGACAGCGGAAACCCCGGACTGTTGAACGACTGAAGCTTTACGTAAAACAAGAATGGGAAAGAATTCCACTTTCAAAGCTTCAACAATTAGTTTCCTCAGTTCCCAAACGTTTATTGAGTGTTGTTAAAAGAAAAGGTGATGAAACACAGTGGTGAACATGCCCTTTCCCAACTACTTTGGCACGTGTTGCAGCCATGAAATTCTAAGTTAATTAATATTTGCAAAAAAGAATAAAGTTTATGAGTTTGAACATCAAATATCTTGTCTTTGTAGCACATTCAACTGAATATGGCTTGAAAAGGATTTGCAAATCATTGTATTCTGTTTATATTTACATCTAACACAATTTCCCAACTCACACTGTTGTGGTAAAAGTGTTGACAAAGCAGCAGCTCCTAATTGTTGAGTTTAAGGCCTGGTGATTAGGGGGCCTCATAAACCTTCTCTGACAGGGAGCTCTCATCATCATCATCATCATCATCATCATGCTCCTCCCCCTTCAAGGCCACAAGACGCCAATCAATGTTTTATCGCCGAGAAGGTGAGAAGTCTGCTGGTTTACTTCATCAAGTGTGAGATTGGCATGAAGTGACAAACAGGAGGAGCTTCACCATGCTAATTAGTCATCTTGAACCTGGCCTTCTTCATCCCTCTGTACTTTTAGTACAAATACTACTACTACTACAAATAGTACAACTACCACTACTACAACTAGAACTACTAAAGTTCAAGTACCAATGATTGTCACACACACACAAGGTGTGGTGAAATTTGTCCTCTGCATTTGACCCATCCCCTTGTTCACCCCCTGGGAGGTGAGGGGAGCAGTGAGCAGCAGCGGTGGCCGCGCCCGGGAATCATTTTCGATGATTTAACCCCCAATTCCATCCCTTGATGCTGAGTGCCAAGCAGGGAAGTAATGGGTCCCATTTTTATAGTCTTTGGTATGCCAGGGTTTGAACTCACAACCTACCGAACTCAAGGCGGACACTCTAATACAACATCAACCACTACTACTATTAGGACAGCTACCACCAAAACTACCACTACAACAATTACTACTGCTACTTCAAACGCTACTAGTATTATTACAACAACTACGAATACTACTACTGCAACTACTATTGCTACTACAACTTCAACCACAACTACTGATAGTACAACGACCACTACAACTACCACTACTACAATTACTACTACAACTTCAACCAGACCTGCTTTTAGTACAACTACAACCACTACAAATAGTACAACTACTACTACTAAAAGTTCAACCACCACTACTACAATTACTACTGCAACTTCAACCACTACTACCACTATTACTTCAACCACTACTACCACTATTACTTCAACCAGTACTACCGCTAGTACAACGACTACACCAATTTCTACAAATATTACAACTACTACGACAACTTCAACCACTACTACTAGTAGTACAACTACTACCACTACTACTACAACAATTACTACTACTACTTCAACCACTACTACTTTGAGTACAAATTCAACTACTACTACTACAAATAGTACAACTACCACTACTACTACTACTACTTCAGCCACTACTACTTGTAGTACAACTACTAACACTACAAAATTACTACTACTACTTCAACCACTACTACTTCTAGTACAACTTCAACTACTACTACTATTAGTACAACTACCACCAAAAACTACCTTTACTACTACTACAAAAACAATCACCACTACTACTGATAGTACAACGACCACTACTACTACCACTACTACAATTACTACTACAACTTCAACCAGAACTGCTTTTAGTACAACTACAACCACTACAAAGAGTACAACTACTACTACTAAAAGTTCAACCACCACTACTACAATTACTACTGCAACTTCAACCACTACTACCACTATTACTTCAACCACTACTACCGCTAGTACGACTACACCAATTTCTACAAATATTACAACTACTACGACAACTTCAACCACTACTACTAGTAGTACAACTACTACCACTACTACTACAACAATTACTACTACTACTTCAACCACTACTACTTTGAGTACAAATTCAAGTACTACCACTACAAATAGTACAACTACCACTACTACTACTACTACTTCAGCCACTACTACTTGTAGTAGAACTACTAACACTACAAAATTACTACTACTACTTCAACCACTACTACTTCTAGTACAACTTCAACTACTACTACTATTTGTACAACTACCACCAAAAACTACCTTTACTACTACTACAAAACCAATCACCACTACTACTGATAGTACAACGACCACTACAACTACCACTACTACAATTACTACTACAACTTCAACCAGAACTGCTTTTAGTACAACTACAACCACTACAAATAGTACAACTACTACTACTAAAAGTTCAACCACCACTACTACAATTACTACTGCAACTTCAACCACTACTACCACTATTACTTCAACCACTACTACCGCTATTACTTCAACCACTACTCCCGTTAGTACAACGACTACACCAATTTCTACAAATATTACAACTACTACGACAACTTCAACCACTACTACTAGTAGTACAACTACTACCACTACTACTACAACAATTACTACTACTACTTCAACCACTACTACTTTGAGTACAAATTCAACTACTACTACTACAAATAGTACAACTACCACTACTACTACTACTACTTCAGCCACTACTACTTGTAGTAGAACTACTAACACTACAAAATTACTACTACTACTTCAACCACTACTACTTCTAGTACAACTTCAACTACTACTACTATTAGTACAACTACCACCAAAAACTACCTTTACTACTACTACAAAAACAATCACCACTACTACTGATAGTACAACGACCACTACAACTACCACTACTACAATTACTACTACAACTTCAACCAGAACTGCTTTTAGTACAACTACAACCACTACAAATAGTACAACTACTACTACTAAAAGTTCAACCACCACTACTACAATTACTACTGCAACTTCAACCACTACTACCACTATTACTTCAACCACTACTACCGCTAGTACAACGACTACACCAATTTCTACAAATATTACAACTACTACGACAACTTCAACCACTACAACTAGTAGTACAACTACTACCACTACTACTAGTAGTACAACTACTACCACTACTACTACAACAATTACTACTACTACTTCAACCACTACTACTTTGAGTACAAATTCAACTACTACTACTACTACAAATAGTACAACTACCACTACTACTACTACTACTTCAGCCACTACTACTTGTAGTACAACTACTAACACTACAAAATTACTACTACCACTTCAACCACTACTACTTCTAGTACAACTTCAACTACTACTACTATTAGCACAACTACCACCAAAAACTACCTTTACTACTACTACAAAAACAATCACTACTACTACTTTAAACACTACTAGTATTATTACAACAACAACTGTGAATACTACTACTGCAACTACTATTGCTACTACAATTCAACCACTACTAATGATAGTACAACTACCACTACTACAATTACTACTAGGACTTCAACCACAACTGCTTTTAGTAAAACTACAACCACAACTACAAATAGTACAACTACTACTACTATAACTTCAACCACCACTACTACTACTACAATTACTACTACAACTTCTACCACTACTACTTCAACCACTACTACATCTAGTAAAACTACTACTACCAATTCTACAAATAGTGAAACTACCACTATTACTAGTAGTACAACTACTACCACTACTACTACAACAATTACTACTACTACTTCTAGTACAAATTCAAATACTACTACTACTACTACAAATAGTTCAACTACCTCTACTATATCTTCAACAACTACTACTACAATTACTACTACAACTTCAACCACTACTAATACTACTACATCTAGTTAAACTACTGCTACCATTTTTTCAAATAGTACAACTACCGTTACTACTACTACTACAACTTCAGCCACTACTACTAGTAGTACAACTAGTACCACTACTACTACAACAATTACTACTGTAACTTCAACCACTACTACTACTACTACTACTACTACTACAACAATTACTACTACAACTTCAACCACTACTACCGCTACCACTTCAACCACTACTACATCTAGTACAACTACTACTACCATTTCTACAAATAGTACAGCTACCACTACTACTACTACAACTTCAACCACTACTACTAGTAGTACCACTACTACCACTACTTCTACAACAATTACTACTACTACTTCAACCACTACTACTACTAGTACAACTGCTACTACTATAATTACTACTACAACTTAAACCACTACTACTACAACTGCTACAACCTCAAACACTATTACTAGTAGTACAAAAACACTACTACTACTAGTACAACTACCACTACTACAATTTCTACTCCAACGTCAACCACTACTACATCTACTACAACTACTACTACCATTTCTTCAAATAGTACAACTACCGCTACTTCTACTACTACCAATACTACAACTTCATCCACTACTACTAGTAGTACAACTAGTATCACTACTACTTCAACAATTACTACTCTAATTTCAACTACTGCTACTACTACTACTACTACAATTACTACTACAACTTCAACCACTACTACCCCTACTACTTCAACCACTACTACATCTAGTACAACTTCAACTACAACCTCAAACACTATTACTAGTAGTACAAAAACACTACTACTACTAGTACAACTACCACTACCACTAATACAATTTCTACTGCAACTTCAACCACTACTACTACAATTACTGCTACAACTTCAACCACTACTACTTCAACCACTACTACATCTAGTACGACTACTACTACCATTTCTACAAATAGTACAACTACCACTACTACTACTACTACAACTTCAACCACTGCTACTAGTAGTACAACTACTACCACTAATACAGTATAACACTTACTACTACTACTTCTAGTACAACTTCAACTACTACTACTATAAATAGTACAACGTACTACTACTATAACTTCAACTACTACTACCACTACTATTTCAACCACTACTACATCTACTACAACTACTACTACCATTTCTACAAATAGTACAACTCCCACTACTACTACTACTATTACTACTACTACAACTTCAACCACTACTACTAGTAGTTCAACTACCACCACTACTACTACAACAATTACTACTACTACTTTTAGTACAACTTCAACTACTACTACTACAAATAGTACAACGTACTACTACTATATCTTCAATCACGACTACCACTACTACTTCAACCACTACTACATCAAGTAGAACTACTACTACCATTTCTACAAATAGTACAACTACCACTACTACTACTACTACTACTTCAACCACTGCTACTAGTAGTACAACTACTACCACTAATACTACTACAACAATTACTACTACTACTTCTAGTATAACTTCAACTACTACTACTATAAATAGTACAACGTACTACTACTATAACTTCAACCACTACTACATGTAGTACAACTACTAGTACCATTTCTACAAATAGTACAACTACCACTACTACTACTACTACTACAACTTCAACCACTACTACTACTAGTAGTACAACTACTACTGCTAATACTACTACAACAATTACTACTATTACTTCTAGTACAACTTCAACTATTACTACTATAAATAGTACAACGTACTACTACTATATCTTCAACCACAACTACCACTACTGCTTCAACCACTACTACATCTAGTACAACTACTGCTACCATTTCTACAAATAGTACAACTACCACTACTACTACTACTACTACTACTACAACAACTTCAACCACTACTACTACTAGTACAACTACTACCACTACTACAACAACAATTACTACTACTACTTCTAGTATAACTACTACTACTATAACTTCAACCACTACTACTACATCTAGTACAACTACTACTACCATTTCTACAAATAGTACAACTACCACTACTACTACTACTACTACAAATTCAACCACCACTACTAGTAGTACAACTACTACCACTACTACTACAACAATTACTACTACTACTACTTCTAGTACAACTTCAACTTATACTACTACAAATAGTACAATGTACTACTACGATATCTTCAATCACTACTACCACTACTACATCTAGTACAACTACTACTACCATTTCTACAAATAGTACAACTACCACTACTACTACTACTACTAAAACTTCAACCACTACTACTACTAGTAGTACAACTACTACCGCTAATACTACTACAACAATTACTACTATTACTTCTAGTACAACTTCAACTATTACTACTATAAATAGTACAACGTACTACTACTATATCTTCAACCACAACTACCACTACTGCTTCAACCACTACTACATCTAGTACAACTACTGCTACCATTTCTACAAATAGTACAACTACCACTACTACTACTACTACTACTACAACAACTTCAACCACTACTACTACTAGTACAACTACTACCACTACTACAACAACAATTACTACTACTACTTCTAGTATAACTACTACTACTATAACTTCAACCACTACTACTACATCTAGTACAACTACTACTACCATTTCTACAAATAGTACAACTACCACTACTACTACTACTACAAATTCAACCACTACTACTAGTAGTACAACTACTACCACTACTACTACAACAATTACTACTACTACTACTTCTAGTACAACTTCAACTAATACTACTACAAATAGTACAATGTACTACTACGATATCTTCAATCACTACTACCACTACTACATCTAGTACAACTACTACCACCATTTCTACAAATAGTACTACTACCGCTACTACTACTACTACAACTTCAACCACTACTACTAGTAGTACAACTACTACCACTACTACAACAATTACTACTACTACTTCTAGTACAACTTCAACTACTATTACTACAATAACTTCAACCACTACTACCGCTACTACTTCAACCACTACTACAACTACTACTACCATTTCTACAAATAGTACTACTACAGCTACTACTACTACTACTACTACTACTACAACTTCAACCACTACTAGTAGTACAACTACTACCGCTACTACTACAACAATTACTACTACTACTTCTAGTACAACTTCAACTAATACTACTACAAATAGTACAACGTACTACTACGATATCTTCAACCACTACTACCACTACTACATCTAGTACAACTACTACCACCATTTCTACAAATAGTACTACTACCGCTACTACTACTACTATTACAACTTCAACCACTACTACTAGTAGTGAAACTACTACCACTACTACTACAATAATTACTACTACTACTTCTAGTACAACTTCAACTACTACTACTACTATAACTTCAACCACTACTACCGCTACTACTTCAACCACTACTACAACTACTACCACCATTTCTACAAATAGTACTACTACCGCTACTACTACTACTACAACAACTTCAACCACTACTACTAGTAGTACAACTACTACCGCTACTACTACAACAATTACTACTACTACTTCTAGTACAACTTCAACTAATACTACTACAAATAGTACAACGTACTACAACAATATCTTCAACCACTACTACCACTACTACATCTAGTACAACTACTACCACCATTTCTACAAATAGTACTACTACCGCTACTACTACTACTATTACAACTTCAACCACTACTACTAGTAGTACAACTACTACCACTACTACTACAACAATTACTACTACTTCTAGTACAACTTCAACTACTACTACTACAACTACTACTACTATAACTTCAACCACTACTACAACTACTACTACCATTTCTACAAATAGTACTACTACCGCTACTACTACTACTACTACTACAACTTCAACCACTACTACTAGTAGTACAACTACTACCGCTACTACTACTACAACAATTATACTACTACTTCTAGTACAACTTCAACTAATACTACTACAAATAGTACAACGTACTACAACGATATCTTCAACCACTACTACCACTACTACATCTAGTACAACTACTACCACCATCTCTACAAATAGTACTACTACCGCTACTACTACTACTACTACTACAACTTCAACCACTACTACTAGTAGTACAACTACTACCGCTACTACTACTACAACAATTATACTACTACTTCTAGTACAACTTCAACTAATACTACTACAAATAGTACAACGTACTACAACGATATCTTCAACCACTACTACCACTACTACATCTAGTACAACTACTACCACCATTTCTACAAATAGTACTACTACCGCTACTACTACTACTACTACTACAACTTCAACCACTACTACTAGTAGTACAACTACTACCACTACAACTACAACAATCACTACTACTACTTCTAGTACAACTTCAACTACTACTACTACAACTATTACTACTATAACTTCAACCACTACTACCGCTACTACTTCAACCACTACTACAACTACTACTACCATTTCTACAAATAGTACTACTTCCGCTACTACCACTATTACTACTACAACAACTTCAACCACTACTACTAGTAGTATAACTACTACCGCTACTACTACAACAATTACTACTACTACTTCTAGTACAACTTCAACTAATACTACTACAAATAGTACAACATACTTCAACGATATCTTCAACCACTACTACCACTACTACATCTAGTACAACTACTACCACCATTTCTACAAATAGTACTACTACCGCTACTACTACTACAACTTCAACCACTACTACTAGTAGTACAACTACTACCACTACAACTACAACAATCACTACTACTACTTCTAGTACAACTTCAACTACTACTACTACAACTATTACTACTACTACTACAACCACTACTACCGCTACTACTTCAACCACTACTACAACTACTACTACCATTTCTACAAATAGTACTACTACCGCTACTACCACTATTACTACTACAACAACTTCAACCACTACTACTAGTAGTATAACTACTACCGCTACTACTACAACAATTACTACTACTACTTCTAGTACAACTTCAACTAATACTACTACAAATAGTACAACGTACTTCAACGATATCTTCAACCACTACTACCACTACTACATCTAGTACAACTACTACCACCATTTCTACAAATAGTACTACTACCGCTACTACTACTACAACTTCAACCACTACTACTAGTAGTACAACTACTACCACTACAACTACAACAATTACTACTACTACTTCTAGTACAACTTCAACTACTACTACTACAACTACTACTACTATAACTTCAACCACTACTGCCGCTCCTACTTCAACCACTACTACAACTACTACTACCATTTCTACAAATAGTACTACTACCGCTACTACTACTACTACTACTACAACAACTTCAACCACTACTACTAGTAGTACAACTACTACCACTACTACTACTTCAACCACTACTACTTATAGTACAACTTCAACTACTGCTAATACTAATACAACTGCTACTACTATAATTACTACACCTTAAACCACCACTACTACTACTACTGCTACAACAACCTCAACCACTATTACTAATAGTACAACAAACACTACTACTACTAGTACAACTACCACTATTACAATTACTACTATAACTTCAACCACCACCACCACTACCACTACTACTTCAACAACAATTACTTATACTTCTAGTGCAAATACAACAATTCCTACCACAACAACAACTACTACTACTACTACTATTAGTACATTTACCACTATTACTACTAGTACAACTACCACTACTATTGCCTATTGAATAAAAATATGGCCGGTCCAGCGTGGTTCTTTTTTCCACTTAGTACTAATATCAATCAATCAATCAATGTTTACTTATATAGCCCTAAATCACTACTGTCTCAAAGGGCTGCACAAACCACTACGACATCCTCGGTAGGCCCACATAAGGGCAAGGAAAACTCACACCCAGTGGGACGTCGGTGACAATGATGACTATGAGAACCTTGGAGAGGAGGAAAGCAATGGATGTCGAGCGGGTCTAACATGATACTGTGAAAGTTCAATCCACAATGGATCCAACACAGTCGCGAGAGTCCAGTCCAAAGCGGATCCAACACAGCAGCGAGATTCCCGTTCACAGCGGAGCCAGCAGGAAACCATCCCAAGCGGAGGCGGATCAGCAGCGCAGAGATGTCCCCAGCCGATACACGGGCGAGCAGTACATGGCCACCGGATCGGACCGGACCCCCTCCACAAGGGAGAGCGGGACATAGAAGAAAAAGAAAAGAAACGGCAGATCAACTGGTCTAAAAAGGGAGTCTATTTAAAGGCTGGAGTATACAAATGAGTTTTAAGGTGAGACTTAAATGCTTCTACTGAGGTGGCATCTCGAACTGTAAAATATAATAATTTCCCACTTAGTAGTAATAAAAATAAAATAATTTTCCACTTAGTAGAAATACTAATGAGTTGAATAATCAGGTTGGTTCCTGAGCAAACGGCATTTGAGGCTGAAGATGTTTTGGAATGAAGTCCTCATTGTTGTGCTAATCAGGCCCAGATGAGGACAGCAGCGGTGACAGCAGACGCCAAGAGGGACCGGAGCAGGAGGGGGAGTCCTTTGTGTCGGATCTTGACGGGGATCCCTTTGGGCCGTGAAGGCGCATGAAATGAATCAAGCTGAGCTGTCAAAACACGGAACCGGAATGTTTGTGGAAACGGAGCGCTAAAGAGTGGAATGCCGACACAACATTGGGAACACCTGCAGCAGCTCGTGAGGTCAGGTCAGGAAAAAGACATGCGACCACCACAATGCACCCCATTGGGCATCGGGATTTCAATTTCATCAAGTCAGTCGATGACAATTCCTGACAAGATTCAGTTTTTCCCTGATAAATACCAAACAAGAAACACATCAAATTTGGAGATACGGGCTTTTCATTGGATGACATCAACACCATGCATTCCCATTGGGATTGTCCTTGCTCCACCTAGTGGTCATGAAGAATGTCACAAGGGTTCTGAAATGGCGTCGATCAATCGGCCAATGATCAGTATCGGCACTAAATTGGCCCTAGAGTGTGAATGTTGTCTATCTGTGTTGGCCCTGTGATGAGGTGGCGACTTGTCCGGGGTGTACGCCGCCTTCCGCCCGAATGCAGCTGAGATAGGCTCCAGCACCACCCGCGACCCCAAAAGGGACAAGCGGTAGGAAATGGATGGATGGATGGCATTTTTTTATGTTTTTATAAATCATTGTTCGACTTTTATTAAAATTCAGGTTTTTTACATGTTTTAAAAACGTGTTTTTTTTATTAATTTTTGTAAATCTTTTTTTTTTTTCGATTTTTATAATTTTTATAAAAATTTGTTTACCTCTTATGAATCTTTATTTAGTTTTTTTTTACATATTTTATACAACTTTTTATTTGACATCTTTTATAAATCAGTATTTACAGTTTTTTTTATAAATCAGTTCACATTTTTATAAATCATTTTATATTTTTAATAAATCTTTATTTTACATCTATTATAAATTAGTATTTTAAATGTTTTAAAAACTTTTTTCAATAATTTTTTTAGAAATCATTTTATATTTTATAAATCAGTAGTTTACATTTTTAGAAATTATTATTTTACATATTTTATACATTTTCATGTTATATTTTTATAAATATTTATTTTACATCTATTATAAATTAGTATTTTACATGTTTTAAAAACTTTTTTTAATAAATTATTTAGAAATCATTTTATATTTTATAAATCAGTAGTTTACATTTTTAGAAATTATTATTTTACATATTTTATACATTTTCATGTTATATTTTTATAAATATTTATTTTACATCTGTTAGGAATCTTTATTTGACCTCTTTTACGAATCTTGATTTTTACATATTTTATAACTTTTTTTATCTTTTTAATTCATCGTTATTTTCCATCTATTATTAGTTAGTACTTTATATGTTTTAAAAACTTTAAAAAAAAATTTTGAAATCATTTTACATTTTTATAAATATTTTTTTACATTTTTATAAATCAGTAGTTTACATTTTTCGAAATTATTAAATTATATATTTTATACATTTTCATGTTATATATTTATAAATATTTATTTTACATCTGTTATGAATCTTTATTTTACCTCTTTTATGAATTTTACAAATTTAATAACTATGATTCGTATTTTATAAAGCCGTTTACATTTTTATATATCATTATTTTATCTTTTTATAAATCATTATTGTACCTCTACTATAAATCAGTATTTTATATGTTTTAAAAACGTTTTTTTGAATTATTTTTCTTTTAAATAATTTTAATTTTTTATAAAAAAAATTGTTTACATTTTTTATAGACTATTACTTTACATATTTTATACATTTTAATTTTATATTTTTATCAATATTTATTTTACATCCGTTATTAATCTTTATTTTACCTCTTTTATGAATCTTTTTTTTTTACATATTTTATAACTTATTTGACATCTTTTATAAATCAGTATTTAAATATTTTTTAGAAATCAGTTTACATTTTTATAAATCATTATTTTATCTTTTTAATAAATCATTATTTTAAATCTATTATAAGTTAGTATTTTACATGTTTTTAAAACATTTTTTTAAAATATTTTTTTTAGAAATCCTTTTACATTTTTGTGAATCTTTTTTTTACATTTTTCTAGATCAGTACTTTACATTTTTAGAAATCGGTAGTTTACATTTTTAGAAATTATTATTTTATATATGTCATACATTTTCATGTTATATTTTTATAAATATTAATGTTGTAAATATATATTTGACCAGTTTTATGAATCTTTATTTTTACATAATTTATAAATATGTATGTTACATATTTTCCCAATCTGTTTACATTTTTATAAATCATTAGTTTATCTTTTTATTAATCATTATTCTACATCAATTGTAAATCAGTATTTTACATGTTTTAAACACTTTTTTTTATTATCTCTTATAAATCATTTTACATGTTTCTAAATATATTTTTGTATCTGTATAAATCACTAGTTTACATTTTTTTAAATTATTATTTTACATATTTTATTCTTTTTATAAATATGTATTTAACATCTGTTATGAAGCTTTATTTTTTTTACATATCTTCTAACTTTTTATTTTACATCTTTTATAAATCAGTATTAAACATTTTTTTCAAGTCAATGTTTTACATTTTTAATCCTTTTATATGTCTAATAATCAGTAGTTTACATTTTTAATAAATCATTATTTTACATTTTTATAAATTATTGTTTTTACATCTTTTATAAAACTTTATTTTGCACTTTATAAATCATTAATATATATATATATACTACAATATATAAATCAGTATTTTACTTTTTTTAATTATTATTTTTTTTAAATCTGCATTTTTTTTTAAATCATCCTGCATTTTTATAAATCAGTAGTTTACATTTTTAGAAATTATTATTTCACATATTTTATACACTTTCATGTTATATTCTTTATAAATATTTATTTTACATCTCTTATGAATCTTTATTTTACTGCTTTCATGAATCTGGATTTTTACATATTTAATAACTTTTTATTTTACATCTTTTATAAATAAGTATTTACATTTGTTTTAAACCAATGTTTTACATTTTTAACAAATCATTATTTTAAACATTAAAAAAGACAAAAAAAATATATATATATATGATTTAAAAATAATAAAAAATTATATATTAAAATAAATCATTATTTTAAATAGTAGTTTACATTTTTATAAATCAATGTTTGACATTTTTAGTAATAAGTACTTAACATTTTTAATAAATCATTATTTTACATTTTTTATAAATCATTATTTTACATCCTTTATAAATCTTTATTTTTTACTTCTACAAATCTTCATTTTACATATCTTATAAATCAGCATTTTATATGCATATATATATATTCAGAAAAAAATATTTTTATATATATAATGTATCATTATTTTACATTTTTAAATAATTAATCCGTATTTTACATCTTTTACAAATATTTATCTTCCATAAACAGTACTTTACATATTATATATATATATATATATATACACATATAATTATTTAGAATGTATAATGATTTGATAATTGGTTGATGATTATTTTACATCTATTGTAAATCAGTATTTTACATGTTTTGAAAAGTAAAACATTTTTTTTTAAATAATTTTGCATTTTTTATAAATCAGTAGTTTACATTTTTAGAAATTATTATTTTACATATTTTATTCACTTTCATGTTATATTTTTATAAATCTTTATTTTACATCTCTTATGAATCTTTATTTTACTGCTTTTATGAATCTGGATTTTTACATATTTTCTAACTTTTTATTTGATATCTTTTATAAATAAGTATTTATATTTGTTTTAATTCAATGTTTTACATTTTTAAAAAATACTTATTTTAAACATTAAAAAATAATAAGAAATGATGAAAAAACGAAAAAATATTTTTAATTATTAAAAAATCACAACAAATGATATATTAAAAAAATAAATCATTATTCAAATCAGTAGATTACATTTTTATAAATCAATGTTTGACATTTTTATTAATCCGTAGTTTTACGTTTTTAATAAATCATTATTTTACATTTATATATACATATATATAAATAATAATTTTTATATACATAATGAATCATTATTTTAGGTTTTTAAATAATTAATCATTATTTGACATATTTTAAAAATATTTATCTTCTATAAACAGTACTTTACAATTATATATATATATATATATATATGTATATTTAAATGTTATTATTTTAGAATGTATAATGATTTCTTCTCCATTTTTGAGTACATCTTTACGTGCCGTCCTCCCTGGCCACAGGAGAGGAGCAACATTCCAGCAAGAGAGGATCAGATTAAGGTTTAAAGCGTCCCACAAATCCTGCCACCTTTTAAAAGCAGCTTGGCAACAATGTGAGCAGGAGACCTCCATGTTGGACAAAAGAAAACCTTCAGCCTGATCCTCACCCAGAAAAACTCTTAATCAGGGGCCAAACAATGAGGCCCCCACATCTCCGCTCCTTCAAGGGGTCCTGATCTAATAAGAAGTGCGGAGCTGGGGTGGGGGGGGGGGGGGGGGGGGGGTCTGTGGGGACTTAGACCTGATCCTTGGATTATTGGCCAAGGAGGAGGGAAGAAAGGAATGCAATCGATCCGTGTCCTGATTGGAAGACCAGCACTTTCTTCTTAAGCACCCCGGAGTTGAATAATTTGACATTTTTACCTGCTTTTTTTGTCCCTGTTGCGCCCCAAAAGGTGAGAAACCACGCCAGCTTTTGCAGAAAGTTCTGGCAAAAGTCAAACGTGAGCAATGTTGGCCTGAAAATGAACAACCTTTCAATGGAAACAACAAAGGAGCAACACCCACTTTGGCACAGTTAGACATAACACATGTAGTACTGCCTAGCAGCCAGGTGCTACTGCATGGCAACCAGGTAGTAATGCATAGCAACCAGGTAGTTTACTGCATAGCAGCCAGGTGCTACTGCATGGCAACCAGGTAGTAATGCATAGCAACCAGGTAGTTTACTGCCTAGCAGCCAGGTGCTACTGCATGGCAACCAGGTAGTAATGCATAGCAACCAGATAGTTTACTGCATAGCAACCAGATAGTATACTTCATAGCAACAAAGTAGAACTGCATAGTAACATGGTAGTACTTCGTAGCAGCCAGATAGTACTGCATAGCAACCAGGTACTATACTTCATAGCAACAAGATAGTACGGCATGGTAACACAGTAGTACCTCATGGCAGTTAAGTAGTACTACATATCAACCAGGTAGTATATTTCACAGCTATAAGGTAGTACTGCATAGCAACCAGGTAGTATACTGCATAGCAACCAAGTAGCACACTTCATAGCAACAAGATAGTACTGCAGAGCAACCAGGTTGTATACTTCATAGCAACAAGATAGTACTGCATAGCAACCAGGTTGTATACTTTATAGCAACAAGATAGTACTGCATAGCAGCCAGGTAGTACTGCATAGCAACCAGGTAGTATACTTCCTAACAACAAGATAGGACTGCATGGTAACACGGTAGTACTGCATAGCAACCAAGTAGTATACTTCATAGCAACAAGGTACAACTGCATAGTAACACGGAAGTACTTTGTAGCAGCCAGGTAGTACTGCATAGCAACCAGGTAGTACTGCATAGCAACCAAGTAGTATACTTCATAGCAACAAGGTACAACTGCATAGTAACACGGAAGTACTTTGTAGCAGCCAAGTAGTACTGCATAGCAACCAGGTAGTACTGCATAGCAGCCAGGTGCTACTGCATGGCAACCAGGTAGTAATGCATATCAACCAGGTAGTTTACTGCATAGCAGCTAGGTGCTACTGCATAGCAACCAGGTAGTAATGCATAGCAACCAGATAGTTTACTGCATAGCAACCAGATAGTATACTTCATAGCAACAACGTAGAACTGCATAGTAACATGGTAGTACTTCGTAGCAGCCAGGTAGTACTGCATAGCAACCAGGTAGTATACTTCATAGCAACAAGATAGTACGGCATGGTAACACAGTAGTACTTCATGGCAGTTAAGTAGTACTACATATCAACCAGGTAGTATATTTCACAGCTATAAGGTAGTACTGCATAGCAACCAGGTAGTATACTGCATAGCAACCAAGTAGCACACTTCATAGCAACAAGATAGTACTGCAGGGCAACCAGGTTGTATACTTCATAGCAACAAGATAGTACTGCATAGCAACCAGGTTGTATACTTTATAGCAACAAGATAGTACTGCATGGTAACACGGTAGTACTGCATAGCAGCCAGGTAGTACTGCATAGCAACCAGGTAGTATACTTCCTAGCAACAAGATAGGACTGCATGGTAACACGGTAGTACTGCGTAGCAACCAAGTAGTATACTTCATAGCAACAAGGTACAACTGCATAGTAACACGGAAGTACTTTGTAGCAGCCAGGTAGTACTGCATAGCAACCAGGTAGTACTGCATAGCAACCAAGTAGTATACTTCATAGCAACAAGGTACAACTGCATAGTAACACGGAAGTACTTTGTAGCAGCCAGGTAGTACTGCATAGCATCCAGGTAGTACTGCATAGCAGCCAGGTAGTACTGCATAGCAGCCAGGTGCTACTGCATGGCAACCAGGTAGTAATGCATAGCAACCAGGTAGTTTACTGCATAGCAGCCAGGTGCTACTGCATAGCAACCAGGTAGTAATGCATAGCAACCAGATAGTTTACTGCATAGCAACCAGATAGTATACTTCATAGCAACAAAGTAGAACTGCATAGTAACATGGTAGTACTTCGTAGCAGCCAGGTAGTACTGCATAGCAACCAGGTAGTATACTTCATAGCAACAAGATAGTACGGCATGGTAACACAGTAGTACTTCATGGCAGTTAAGTAGTACTACATACCAACCAGGTAGTATATTTCACAGCTATAAGGTAGTACTGCATAGTAACCAGGTAGTATACTGCATAGCAACCAAGTAGCACACTTCATAGCAACAAGATAGTACTGCAGAGCAACCAGGTTGTATACTTCATAGCAACAAGATAGTACTGCATAGCAACCAGGTAGTATACTTCATAGCAACAAGATAGTACTGCAGAGCACCCAGGTTGTATACTTCATAGCAACAAGATAGTACTGCATAGCAACCAGGTAGTATACTTCATAGCAACAAGATAGTACTGCATAGCAACCAGGTAGTATACTGCATAGCAACCAAGTAGCACACTTCATAGCAACAAGATAGTACTGCATACCAACCAGGTTGTATACTTCATAGCAACAAGATAGTACTGCATAGCAACCAGGTTGTATATTTCATAGCAACAAGATAGTACTGCATAGCAACCAGGTAGTATACTGCATAGCAACCAAGTAGCACACTTCATAGCAACAAGATAGTACTGCAGACCAACCAGGTTGTATACTTCATAGCAACAAGATAGTACTGCATAGCAACCAGGTTGTATACTTTATAGCAACAAGATAGTACTGCATAGCAACCAGGTAGTATACTTCCTAGCAACAAGATAGGACTGCATGGTAACACGGTAGTACTGCATAGCAACCTAGTAGTATACTTCATAGCAACAAGGTACAACTGCATAGTAACACGGAAGTACTTCATAGCAACAAGATAGTACTGCATAGCAACCAGGTAGTACACTTCATAGCAACAAGATAGTACTGCATGGTAACACAGTAGTACTTCATGGCAGCCAGGTAGTACTACATATCAACCAGGTAGTATACTTCACAGCAATAATGTAGTAATGCATAGCAACCAGGTAGTATATTGCATAGCAACCAAGTAGCACACTTCATAGCAACAAGATAGTACCGCATAGCAACCAGGTTGTATACTGCATAGCAACCAGGTACTATACTTCACAGCAACGGGATAGTACTGCATAGCAACCAGGTAGTATACTTTATAGCAACAAGATAGTAGTGCATAGCAGCCAGGTAGTACTGCATAGTAACCAGGTAGTATACTGCATAGCAACAAGATAGGACTCCATGGTAACATGGTAGTACTGTATAACAACCAAGTAGTATACTTCATAGCAACAAGGTAGAACTGCATAGTAACACGGAAGTACTTAGTAGCAGCCAGGTAGTACTGCGTAACAACCAGGTAGTATACTTCACAGCAACAAGATAGGACTGCATGGTAACATGGTAGTACTTTGTAGCAGCCAGGTAGTACTGCTTAGCAACCAGATAGTATATTTCACAGCAACAAGATAGTACTGCATATCAACCAGGTAGTACACTGCATAGAAACCAGGTAGTATACTTCATAGCAACAAGGTAGAACTGCATAGTAACACGGAAGTACTTTGTAGCAGCCAGGTAGTACTGCATAGCAACCAGGTAGTATATTTCACAGCAACAAGATAGTACTCAATAGCAACCAGATAGTATACTTCATAGCAACAAGATAGTACTGCATAGCGACCAGGTAGTATACTTCACAGCAGCAAGATAGTACTGCATAGCGACCAGGTAGTATACTTCACAGCAACAAGATAGTACTGCATAACAACCAGGTAGTATACTTCATAGCAACACGATAGTACTGAATAGTAACCAGGTAGTATACTTCAAAGCAAGAAAATAGTACTGCATAGCAACCAGGTAGTATACTTCATAGCAACACGACAGTACTGAATAGTAACCAGGTAGTATACTTCAAAGCAAGAAGATAGTACTGCATAGCAACCAGGTAGTATACTTCACAGCAACAAGATAGTACTGCATAACAACCAGGTAGTATACTTCATAGCAACACGACAGTACTGAATAGTAACCAGGTAGTATACTTCAAAGCAAGAAGATAGTACTGCATAGCAACCAGGTAGTATACTTCATAGCAACAAGATAGTACTGAATAGTAACCAGGTAGTATACTTCACAGCAACAAGATAGTACTGCATAGCAACCAGGTAGTATACTTCATAGCAACACGATAGTACTGAATAGTAACCAGGTAGTATACTTCAAAGCAAGAAGATAGTACTGCATAGCAACCAGGTAGTATACTTCACAGCAACAAGATAGTACTGCATAGCGACCAGGTAGTATACTTCATAGCAACACGATTGTACTGAATAGTAACCAGGTAGTATACTTCACAGCAACAAGATAGTACTGCATAACAACCAGGTAGTATACTTCATAGCAACACGATAGTACTGAATAGTAACCAGGTAGTATACTTCAAAGCAAGAAGATAGTACTGCATAGCAACCAGGTAGTATACTTCATAGCAACAAGATAGTACTGCATAACAACCAGGTAGTATACTTTACAGCAACAAGATAGTACTACATAGCAACCAGGTGGTACTTCGTAGCAGCCAGGTAAAACTGCATAGCCACTAGGTAGTATACTCCACAGCAACAAGATAGTACTACATAGCAACCAGGTAGTACTTCGTAGCAGCCAGGTAAAACTGCATAGCCACCAGGTAGTATACTCCACAGCAACAAGATAGTACTACATAGCAACCAGGTAGTACTTCGTAGCAGCCAGGTAAAACTGCATAGCAACCAGGTAGTATACTTCATAGCAACAGGGTAGTATAGTGCATAGAAACCAGTTAGTATACTTCATAGCAACAGGATCGGACTGAATAGTAACCAGGTAGTATACTTCAAAGCAAGAAGATAGTACTGCATAGCAACCAGGTAGTATACTTCATAGCAACAAGATAGTACTGCATAGCAACCAGGTAGTATACTTCACAGCAACAAGATAGTACTACATAGCAACCAGGTGGTACTTCGCAGCAGCCAGGTAAAACTGCATAGCAACCAGGTAGTATACTCCACAGCAACAAGATAGTACTACATAGCAACCAGGTAGTACTTCGTGGCAACCAGGTGCGCTAACATTAGCATATGATTGTGCTGCAGGTTCTTCTCCCGTCAGTTCGGCGATCCTGCACAGAACAAAGTGTGGCGATGATGAAAGTACTGAAGGTTCAATCAAAGTTCATCTTCAGTTTGTAAATTGATGAGAGGTCACGGGGTCAGGACCCCCTGCTGGACGTGATTAGGGGAAGAAAGGGAGAAGAGGCGAGGACAAACAGTAGCACGCCATGATATCCATCATCATGCAAACAGCTGTGTGTGTTTACCTCAAATCAAATGATTGCATTCTTCTATAGCCCGACTTTTACAAATATTTACATATAAACGTCAGTAGAATACATAATGCTTAAAAAAGTACATCTGTATTATATATAATAAAACTAACATTTAATTGTATTAACTTTATTTTTAAGCGGGTGTACCAACTGATCTGATTAATAATAACAACAATAACTAGAATATTTTAACGGGCCTGAACCTCTGGCTAAAAAGCTAGCATAAAACGTTAGCATGCTAACCTTAGCGTGTTGTAATGAGAACAGTTAGTATACTCGCAAGACGGAGACACGTCTCAAAACCCATGAATTTTAAGTTTAAATCTTTAAAATGTTCTAAATTGCTTGTATACAACATCAGTATGCTAATGTTGCCATGATAACCTAAGAAAAGTATCAAAAGCCAAAACATGTGGGTACAAATTAATAAAAATAGCTAAAGTGTTAGCATAAAACGTTAGCATGGTAACATTAGCATGGCATAGGAAAACTTCACGTGCTTCTAAAAAAGGCACCAGGTATCGAATACCATGATTTTAAGGTTTATACAACTAAAATTAGCTAAAATGCCAGCATAAAATGTCAGCATGCTATCATAGGAGAGGCTAACATACTTCTAAGATGGTGCTAAGTGACAAAAGCCAAGATATTTGGGTAAAAAAAATTAATAAAAATAGCTAAAATGTTAGCATAAAACGTTAGCATGGTAACATTAGCATGTTAACATTAGCATGGTATAGGAAAACTTAGCGTGCTTTTAAAAAGGCGCCAGTATTGAATACCATGTTTTTAAGGTTTATACAACTAAAATGAGCAAAAATGCTAAGATAAAATGTTAGCCTGCTATCATAGGAGAGGTTAACATACTTCTAAAATGGTGCCAAGTGTCAAAAGCCAAGATGTTTAGGTTAAAATGAATAAAATAAATACAGTTTATTATACAGCATCATTCCCATGTTAATAACATAAATACAGTCTATTATACAGCATTATTTGCACGTGAATAACATAAATACAGTCTATTATACAGCATTATTCTCATGCAAATAACATAAATACAGTCTATTATACAGCATTATTCACATGTGAATAATATAAATACAGTTTATTATACAGCATTGTTCACACGTGAATTACATAAATACATTCTATTATACATTATTATTCACATGCCAATAATATAAATAAAGTCTATTATACAGCATTATTTTCATGTGAATAATATAAATACAGTCTATTATACAGCATTGTACACACGTGAATTACATACATACAGTCTATTATACAGCATTATTCACATGTGAATAATTTAAATACAGTTTATTACATAGCGTTATTCACATGTGAATAATATAAATACAGTCTTTAATACAGCATTATTCACATGTGAATAATTTAAACATAGTTTATTACATAGCGCTATTCACATGTGAATAATATAAATATAGTCTATTATACAGCTTTATTCACATGTAAATAATATAAATACAGCCTATTATATAGCATTATTCACATGCCGAAAATATAAATACAGTCTATCATACAGCGTTATTCACATGTGAATAATATAAATACAGTTTATTACATAGCATTATTCACATGTGAATAATATAAATATAGTCTATTATACAGCTTTATTCACATGTAAATAATATAAATAGAGCCTATTATATAGCATTATTCACATGGCAATAATATAAATACAGTCTATTATACAGCATAATTCACATGTGAATAATATAAATACAGTCTATCATACAGCGTTATTCACATGTGAATAATATAAATAAAGTCTATTATACAGCATTATTCACATGCGAATAATATAAATACAGTTTATTATACAGCATTATTCACATGTGAATAATATAAATACAGTCTATTATACAGCTTTATTCACATGTAAATAATATAAATAGAGCCTATTATATAGCATTATTCACATGGCAATAATATAAATACAGTCTATTATACAGCATAATTCACATGTGAATAATATAAATACAGTCTATCATACAGCGTTATTCACATGTGAATAATATAAATAAAGTCTATTATACAGCATTATTCACATGCGAATAATATAAATACAGTTTATTATACAGCATTATTCACATGTGAATAATATAAATACAGTCTATTATACAGCATTATTCACGTGTGAATAATATAAGTACAGTTTATTATACAGCATTATTCACATGTGAATAATGTAAATACAGCTTATTATACAGCATTATTCACATGTGAATAATATAAATACAGTTTATTACATAGCATTATTTACATGTGAATAATATAAATACAGTTTATTATAAAGCATTATTCACATGTGAATAATGTAAATACAGCTTATTATACATCTTTATTCACATGTGAATAATATAAATACAGTTTATTATACAGCATTATTCACATGTGAATAATATAAATACAGTTTATTATACAGCATTATTCACATGTGAATAATATAAATACAGCCTATTATACAGCGTTATTCACATGTGAATAATATAAATACCGTTTACTACATAGCATTATTCACATGTGAATAATATAAATATAGTCTATTATACAGCTTTATTCACATGTAAATAATATAAATACAGCCTATTATACAGCGTTATTCACATGTGAATAATATAAATATAGTCTATCATACAGCGTTATTCACATGTGAATAATATAAATACAGTTTATTATACAGCATTATTCACATGTGAATAATGTAAATACAGTTTATTGCATAGCATTATTCACATGTGAATAATATAAATATAGTCTATTATACAGCATTATTCACATGTGAATAATATAAATCTAGTCTATTATACAACTTTATTCACATGTGAACAACATATATGCAGTCTATTATACAGCATTATTCACTTGTGAATAACATAAATACAGTCTATTATACATTCAAATAGAGTCAAAAAGGAACATTTGCATCATACAGTCAAACATGAGTGCTAAATGTCCCGCCAAGTGTAAAGATGAATATTCCACCAATGCCTCGATTGTTACCCCGACACATGTGACGGCACATATTTCTATTTGCGTTCCTTTTCATCATTTCGCTGCGCTCTGCCTTCGCGATAGTGTCGCCTATGAACATCAACTCGCAGCACATGACTGTTGTCTAAGTTTCTAAAGAACTCGTCCTAATTGTGAGCGAAGTGGCAAAAATTGATCTCTGACTGTTTGGTCAGAGGTCTGACATCCATCCATTTTCTACCGCTTGTCCCGTTCGGGGTCACGCGGAGGAGCGTGCTTTGAAAGGATGGAAGATGAAAGAAAGGCGACTTTAATTCACACGCATGGAAATGTACGGATGCTTTTCCATCATGTGACCCCCCCCCGCCACACACACACACACACACCAACACCCCCGCCCCCCCTGCTGCCAAGTCGACTAATGAGCGACCAGACACGCATTCTTCTTGACCTTTATCCCACCTCACCATCCCTACACACACACAATCATCGACCCCTTCCCTCCTACCGACCCCACGCTCAATTTGTTATCAGTTGTCAGCCCCCCCCCCCAGTGTGACGTATACATATGCAGGGTGGGCTGTCACCAGTGGAATTATTATCATTATTATCACGGCTGTGCGGACCCCCCCGAGCGCCGGGAGGGCACCCCCCCCGATATCTGCCATGTCATCAGATAAGCCACGCCAGGAATGTGATGGTATCAGCGCGGCTTTTGCTGTTTGTGGTGACGAAGGGACGATAAACAAATAAAAGACGGAGGGAGTGTCACTTTATTTTGGCGGGAAAACGGGGTGGAGGCAGGGGCTTCACCGGGGAGCAAAACTGCCAAAAAAAAAGGGTATCCATATTACATATATAAAAAAATGAATATATGAATTTAAATATAAAAAAAAAAAAACCCTCTACACGTTTAAAACCTGCCAAACTTCTTTTTACACTTACAACACCAATCATTTTCAAATGCCTTTAAGTCTTAATATCCCAGCATACATCAAAGCAACATTGAGAACTTGAAACAACATGCTTTTTGACGACGTTTAATCAATGTCGGGTCCTGACGTTGATTTGACCATTGAGTTTTGGTCATTTTCCCAACCAATATTCAACAAAACAAATCTAACGTTGAAACAACATGCTTTTTGGCGACGTTTAATCAATGTCGGGTTCTGACGTTGATTTGACCGTTGAGTTTTGGTCATTTTCCCAACCAATGTTCAACAAAACAAATCTAACCTTGAAACAACATGCTTTTTGGCGACGTTTAATCAATGTCGGGTTCTGACGTTGATTTGACCGTTGAATTTTGGTCATTTTCCCAACCAATATTCAACAAAACAAATCTAACGTTGAAACAACATGCTTTTTGACGACGTTTAATCAATGTCGGGTCCTGACGTTGATTTGACCGTTGAGTTGTGGTCATTTTCCCAACCAATATTCAACAAAACAAATCTAACGTTGAAACAACATGCTTTTTGACAACGTTTAATCAAAGTTGGGTTCTGACGTAGATTTGACCATTGAGTTTTGGTCATTTTCCCAACCAATATTAAACAAAATAAATCTAACGTTGAAACAACATGCTTTTTGACGACGTTTAATCGATGTCGGGTTCTGACGTAGATTTGACTATTGAATTTTGTTCATTTTCCTAACCAATATTCAACAAAACAAACCTAACATTGAAATAAGATGCTTTTTGGCGATGTTCAATCAATGTTGAGTTCAGACGTTGATTTCACCATTGAGTTTTGGTCATTTTCCCAACCAATGTTCAACAAAACAAATCTAACGTTGAAACAACATGCTTTTTGACAACGTTTAATCGATGTCGGGTTCTGACGTAGATTTGACCATTGAGTTTTGGTCATTTTCCCAACCAATGTTCAACAAAACAAATCTAACGTTGAAACAACATGCTTTTTGACAACGTTTAATCAAAGTTGGGTTCTGACGTAGATTTGACCATTGAGTTTTGGTCATTTTCCCAACCAATATTCAACAAAACAAATCTAACGTTGAAACAACATGCTTTTTGGCGACGTTTAATCAATGTCGGGTTCTGACGTTGATTTGACCGTTGAGTTTTGGTCATTTTCCCAACCAATAATCAACAAAACAAATCTAACCTTGAAACAACATGCTTTTTGACGACGTTTAATCAATGTCGGGTTCTGACGTTGATTTGACCGTTGAGTTTTGGTCATTTTCCCAACCAATGTTCAACAAAACAAATCTAACGTTGAAACAACATGCTTTTTGACAACGTTTAATCAATGTCGGGTTCTGACGTTGATTTGACCATTGAGTTTTGGTCATTTTCCCAACCAATAATCAACAAAACAAATCTAACGTTGAAACAACATGCTTTTTGACAACGTTTAATCAAAGTCGGGTTCTGACGTTGATTTGACCATTGAGTTTTGGTCATTTTCCCAACTAATATTAAACAAAACAAATCTAACGTTGAAACAACATGCTTTTTGGCGACGTTTAATCAAAATTGGGTTCTGACGTAGATTTGACCATTGAGTTTTGGTCATTTTCCCAACCAATGTACAACAAAACAAATCTAACGTTGAAACAACATGCTTTTTGACAAAGTTTAATCAATGTCGGGTTCTGACGTTGATTTGACCATTGAGTTTTGGTCATTTTCCCAACTAATATTAAACAAAACAAATCTAACGTTGAAACAACATGCTTTTTGGCGACGTTTAATCAAAATTGGGTTCTGACGTAGATTTGACCATTGAGTTTTGGTCATTTTCCCAACCAATGTACAACAAAACAAATCTAACGTTGAAACAACATGCTTTTTGACAACGTTTAATCAAAATTGGGTTCTGACGTTGATTTCACCATTGAGTTTTGGTCATTTTCCCAACCAATATTCAACAAAACAAATCTAACGTTGAAACAACATGCTTTTTGGCGACGTTTAATCAATGTCGGGTTCTGACGTAGATTTGACCATTGAGTTTTGGTCATTTTCCCAACCAATGTACAACAAAACAAATCTAACGTTAAAACAACATGCTTTTTGACAAAGTTTAATCAATGTCGGGTTCTGACGTTGATTCGACCATTGAGTTTTGGTCATTTTCCCAACCAATGTTCAACAAAACAAATCTAACATTGAAGCAAGATGCTTTTTGGCGACGTTTAATCAATGTTGAGTTCAGACGTTGATTCGACCATTGAGTTTTGGTCATTTTCCCAACCAATGATCAACAAAACAAATCTAACCTTAAAACAACATAGTTTTTGACGACGTTTAATCAATGCCGGGTTCTGACGTTGATTTCACCATTGAGTTTTGATCATTTTCTCAATCAATATTCAACAAAACAAATCTAACGTTGAAACAACATGCTTTTTGACAACGTTTAATCAAAATTGGGTTCTGACGTTGATTTCACCATTGAGTTTTGGTCATTTTCCCAACCAATATTCAACAAAACAAATCTAACGTTGAAACAACATGCTTTTTGGCGACGTTTAATCAATGTCGGGTTCTGACGTAGATTTGACCATTGAGTTTTGGTCATTTTCCCAACCAATGTTCAACAAAACAAATCTAACATTGAAGCAAGATGCTTTTTGGCGACGTTTAATCAATGTTGAGTTCAGACGTTGATTCGACCATTGAGTTTTGGTCATTTTCCTAACCAATATTCAACAAAACAAATCTAACATTGAAGCAAGATGCTTTTTGGCGACGTTTAATCAATGTTGAGTTCAGACGTTGATTCGACCATTGAGTTTTGGTCATTTTCCTAACCAATATTCAACAAAACAAATCTAACATTGAAGCAAGATGCTTTTTGGCGACGTTTAATCAATGTTGAGTTCAGACGTTGATTCGACTATTGAGTTTTGGTCATTTTCCCAACCAATATACAACAAAACAAATCTAACGTTGAAACAACATGCTTTTTGGCGACGTTTAATCAAAATTGGGTTCTGACGTAGATTTGACCATTGAGTTTTGGTCATTTTCCCAACCAATGTACAACAAAACAAATCTAACGTTGAAACAACATGCTTTTTGACAAAGTTTAATCAATGCCGGGTTCTGACGTTGATTTCACCATTGAGTTTTGATCATTTTCTCAATCAATATTCAACAAAACAAATCTAACGTTGAAACAACATGCTTTTTGACAACGTTTAATCTAAATTGGGTTCTGACGTTGATTTCACCATTGAGTTTTGGTCATTTTCCCAACCAATATTCAACAAAACAAATCTAACGTTGAAACAACATGCTTTTTGGCGACGTTTAATCAATGTCGGGTTCTGACGTTGATTTGACCATTGAGGTTTGGTCATTTTCCCAACCAATGTTCAACAAAACAAATCTAACATTGAAGCAAGATGCTTTTTGGCGACGTTTAATCAATGTTGAGTTCAGACGTTGATTCGACCATTGAGTTTTGGTCATTTTCCTAACCAATATTCAACAAAACAAATCTAACATTGAAGCAAGATGCTTTTTGGCGACGTTTAATCAATGTTGAGTTCAGACGTTGATTGGACCATTGAGTTTTGGTCATTTTCCCAACCAATATACAACAAAACAAATCTAACGTTGAAACAACATGCTTTTTGGCGACGTTTAATCAATGTCGGGTTCTGACGTTGATTCGACCATTGAGTTTTGGTCATTTTCCTAACCAATATTCAACAAAACAAATCTAACATTGAAGCAAGATGCTTTTTGGCGACGTTTAATCAATGTTGAGTTCAGACGTTGATTCGACCATTGAGTTTTGGTCATTTTCCTAACCAATATTCAACAAAACAAATCAAACCTTGAAACAACATGCTTTTTGGCGACGTTTAATCACTGTCGGGTTCTGACGTTGATTTGACCATTGAGTTTTGGTCATTTTCCCAACCAATGTTCAACAAAACAAATCTAACGTTGAAACAACATGCTTTTTGACGACGTTTAATCAAAGTTGGGTTCTGACGTAGATTTGACCATTGAGTTTTGGTCATTTTCCCAACCAATATTCAACAAAACAAATCTAACCTTGAAAAAACATGCTTTTTGGCGACGTTTAATCAATGTCGGGTTCTGACGTTGATTTGACCGTTGAGTTTTGGTCATTTTCCCAACCAATGTTCAACAAAACAAATCTAACGTTGAAACAACATGCTTTTTGACAACGTTTAATCAATGTCGGGTTCTGACGTTGATTTGACCATTGAGTTTTGGTCATTTTCCCAACCAATAATCAACAAAACAAATCTAACCTTGAAACAACATGCTTTTTGGCGACGTTTAATCAATGTCGGGTTCTGACGTTGATTTGACCATTGAGTTTTGGTCATTTTCCCAACTAATATTAAACAAAACAAATCTAACGTTGAAACAACATGCTTTTTGGCGACGTTTAATCAAAATTGGGTTCTGACGTAGATTTGACCATTGAGTTTTGGTCATTTTCCCAACCAATGTACAACAAAACAAATCTAACGTTGAAACAACATGCTTTTTGACAAAGTTTAATCAATGTCGGGCTCTTACATTGATTTGACCATTGAGTTTTGGTCAATTTCCCAACCAATAGTCAACAAAACAAATCTAACGTTGAAACAACATGCTTTTTGGCGACGTTTAATCAATGTCGGGTTCTGACGTTGATTTGACCATTGAGTTTTGGTCATTTTCCCAACCAATAATCAACAAAACAAATCTAACCTTAAAACAACATGCTTTTTGACGACGTTTAATCAATGTCGGGTTCTGACGTTGATTTCACCATTGAGTTTTGATCATTTTCCCAACCAATATTCAACAAAACAAATCTAACGTTGAAACAACATGCTTTTTGGCGACGTTTAATCAATGTTGAGTTCAGACGTTGATTCGACCATTGAGTTTTGGTCATTTTCCTAACCAATATTCAACAAAACAAATCTAACATTGAAGCAAGATGCTTTTTGGCGACGTTTAATCAATGTTGAGTTCAGACGTTGATTCGACCATTGAGTTTTGGTCATTTTCCCAACCAATATACAACAAAACAAATCTAACGTTGAAACAACATGCTTTTTGGCGACGTTTAATCAATGTCGGGTTCTGACGTTGATTTGACCATTGAGTTTTGGTCATTTTCCCAACCAATGTTCAACAAAACAAATCTAACGTTGAAACAACATGCTTTTTGACGACGTTTAATCAAAGTTGGGTTCTGACGTAGATTTGACCATTGAGTTTTGGTCATTTTTCCAACCAATATTCAACAAAACAAATCTAACCTTGAAAAAACATGCTTTTTGGCGACGTTTAATCAATGTCGGGTTCTGACGTTGATTTGACCATTGAGTTTTGGTCATTTTCCCAACCAATTTTCAACAAAATATATCTAACGTTGAAACAACATGCTTTTTGACGACGTTTAATCTATGTCGGGTTTCGACGTTGATTTGACCATTGAGTTTTGGGCATTTTCCCAACCAATTATCAACAAAACAAATCTAACGTTGAAACAACATGCTTTTTGGCGACGTTTAATCAATGTCGGGTTCTGACGTTGATTTTAACAATTGAGTTTTGGTCATTTTCCCAACCAAAATTCAACAAAACAAATCTAACGTTGAAACAACATGCTTTTTGGCGACGTTTAATCAATGTCGGCTTCTGACGTAGATTTGACCATTGAGTTTTGGTCATTTTCCCAACCAATTTTCAACAAAATATATCTAACGTTGAAACAACATGCTTTTTGACGACGTTTAATCTATGTCGGGTTTCGACGTTGATTTGACCATTGAGTTTTGGGCATTTTCCCAACCAATTATCAACAAAACAAATCTAACGTTGAAACAACATGCTTTTTGGCGACGTTTAATCAATGTCGGGTTCTGACGTTGATTTTAACAATTGAGTTTTGGTCATTTTCCCAACCAAAATTCAACAAAACAAATCTAACGTTGAAACAACATGCTTTTTGGCGACGTTTAATCAATGTCGGCTTCTGACGTAGATTTGACCATTGAGTTCTGGTAATTTTTCCAACCAATATTCAACAAAACAAATCTAAGGTTGAAACAACATGCTTTTTGACAACATTTAATCATTGTCGGGTTCTGGCGTTGATTTGACAATTGAATTTTAGTAATTTTCCCAACCAATATTCAACAAAACAAATCTAACGTTGAAACAACATGCTTTTTGGCGACGTTTAATCGACGTTGATTTGACTATTGAATTTTGTTCATTTTCCTAACCAATATTCTACAACACCAATACAACGTTGAAACTGTCATGTCTTGTGATCATGTTTTGTTTAGTTATGTTCTGTTTTGCTTAAGACTCCATTGTTTCCTGTTTTTGCACTTCCTTGTTTGTCATTAGTTTTCACCTGTCCTCATGTCACGCACCTGTCTCTCGTTTTGCACTCTCACACCTGTCACTAATCATGTCTATTGTTTAACGCGAAAGTTGCCAGGAAGTCAGCCTGGCGACTTTACCTTTACTCACGTCATGCCATGCTACCTCCGCTCTGCTTCATGCCATGTTTGCGATTCACGCTGCTTGTTTCATAGTTCCATGCCAAGTAAGTTTTTGTTTATTGTTCATAGTTTCTGCCTTTGTGCAAGTTTTGGTTCATTAGTCAAGTTTGTTCTCCGCCATTGTGCGCGCCTTTTGTTTGCTTCTTTTTTTTGTAGTTATAGTGTTAAAATAAAATATGTCCTTACCTTCACGCCTTGCCCCCTCCAACTTTCCTTTCCATTCTGGAAAAACAAACTCCAAAGTCCACGTTCTAAAAGAAACAACATGCTTTTTGATGACGTTTATTCGATGTTGGGTTCTGACGTTGATTTGAATATTGAAATTTGGTCATTTTCCCAACCAATGTTCAACAAAACAAATCTAACGTTGAAACAACATGCTTTTTGACAACGTTTAATCGATGTCGGGTTCTGACGTTGATTTGACCGTTGAGTATTGGTCATTTTCCCAACCAATGTTCAACAAAACAAATCTAAAGTTGAAACAACATGCTTTTTGGCGACGTTTAATCAATGTTGGGTTCTGACGTTGATTTGACTATTGAAATTTGGTCATTTTCCCAACTAATATTCTACAACACAAATACAACGTTAAAACAACATGCTTTTTGTCGACGTTTAATCAATGTTGGGTTGTGACGTTGATTGGACCATTGAATTTTGGTCATTTTTCAACCAATATTTTACAACACAAATACAATGTTGAAACAACATGCTTTTAGGCGACGTTGTAGTCAATGTTGGGTTCTGACGTTGATTTGTGTCAAATTGTGGACGCAAGGTTTTTTTTTTCCAGAATGCAAAGGAAAGTTGGAGCGGGCAAGGCGTGAAGGTAAGGAAATATTTATTGATTGATATAAAAAAAGGAACAAAAGGCGCGCACAAGGCGGAAGTACATAAACATGGCTAATAAAACAAAAACTTGCACAAAGGCAGAAACTATGAAGATGGAACAAAACTCGATAACTGTGACATGAAAAAACAAAAACTTACGTGGCGTGGCATGGCAGGAAGCATAACTATGGACAGTATCAGAGGTAAAGTCGCCAGGCTGACTTCCTGGCAACTTTCGGTTTAGATAAGTGACATGATTAATGAAAACAGGTGCGGACTCCAAATGTGGCACAGGTGAAACTAATGGTTGATATGGTGACAAAACAAGAGTGAAAAAGCAAGAACTGAGTGTCCAAAAAACAAACAGCACATGGCCGAACAAAAACATGATCAACAGACTTGACAATCTGACCATTGTAGTTTGGTAAATTCCCAACCAATATTCTACAACACAAATACAACGTTGAAACAACATGCTTTTGGACGACGTTTATTCAATGTTGGGTTCCGATGTTGATTTGACCATTGAAATTTGGTAATTTCCCTGACAAATTTTTCACAACACAAACCTACCGTTGAAACAACATGCTTTTGGACGACGTTTATTCAATGTTGGGTTCTGATGTTGATTTGACCATTGAAATTTGTTCATTTTCCCAACCAATATTTTCCAACACAAATACAACGTTGAAACAACATGCTTTTTGATGATGTTTAATCAATGTTGGGTTCTGATGTTGATTTGACCATTGAAATTTGGTAATTTCCCTGACCAATATTCTACAACACAAATACAACGTTGAAACAACATGCTTTTTGACAACGTTTATTCAATGTTGGGTTCCGATGTTGATTTGACCATTGAAATTTGGTAATTTCCCTGACCAATATTCTACAACACAAATACAACGTTGAAACAACATGCTTTTTGACAACGTTTATTCAATGTTGGGTTCTGATGTTGATTTGACCATTGAAATTTGGTAATTTCCCTGACCAATATTCTACAACACAAATACAACGTTGAAACAACATGCTTTTTGACAACGTTTATTCAATGTTGGGTTCCGATGTTGATTTGACCATTGAAATTTGGTAATTTCCCTGACCAATTTTCTACAACACAAACCTACCGTTGAAACAACATGCTTTTGGACGACGTTTATTCAATGTTGGGTTCTGATGTTGATTTGACCATTGAAATTTGTTCATTTTCCCAACCAATATTTTCCAACACAAATACAACGTTGAAACAACATGCTTTTTGATGACGTTTAATCAATGTTGGGTTCTGATGTTGATTTCACATTGAATTTTGGTCATTTTCCCAACCAATATTCTATAACACAAATACAACGTTGAAACAACATGCTTTTTGACAACGTTTATTCAATGTTGGGTTCTGATGTTGATTTGACCATTGAAATTTGTTCATTTTCCCAACCAATATTTTCCAACACAAATACAACGTTGAAACAACATGCTTTTTGATGATGTTTAATCAATGTTGGGTTCTGATGTTGATTTGACCATTGAAATTTGGTAATTTCCCTGACCAATTTTCTACAACACAAACCTACCGTTGAAACAACATGCTTTTGGACGACGTTTATTCAATGTTGGGTTCTGATGTTGATTTGACCATTGAAATTTGTTCATTTTCCCAACCAATATTTTCCAACACAAATACAACGTTGAAACAACATGATTTTTGATGACGTTTAATCAATGTTGGGTTCTGATGTTGATTTCACATTGAATTTTGGTCATTTTCCCAACCAATATTCTATAACACAAATACAACGTTGAAACAACATGCTTTTGGACGACGTTTATTCAATGTTGGGTTCTGATGTTGATTTGACCATTGAAATTTGTTCATTTTCCCAACCAATATTTTCCAACACAAATACAACGTTGAAACACCATGCTTTTTGATGACGTTTAATCAATGTTGGGTTCTGATGTTGATTTCACATTGAATTTTGGTCATTTTCCCAACCAATATTCTATAACACAAATACAACGTTGAAACAACATGCTTTTGGACGACGTTTATTCAATGTTGGGTTCCGATGTTGATTTGACCATTGAAATTTGGTAATTTGCCTGACCAATTTTCCACAACACAAACCTACCGTTGAAACAACATGCTTTTGGGCGACGTTTATTCAATGTTGGGTTCTGATGTTGATTTGACCATTGAAATTTGTTCATTTTCCCAACCAATATTTTCCAACACAAATACAACATTGAAACAACATGCTTTTTGATGACGTTTAATCAATGTTGGGTTCTGATGTTGATTTCACATTGAATTTTGGTCATTTTCCCAACCAATATTCTATAACACAAATACAACGTTGAAACAACATGCTTTTGGACGACGTTTATTCAATGTTGGGTTCCGATGTTGATTTGACCATTGAAATTTGGTAATTTCCCTGACCAATTTTCCACAACACAAACCTACCGTTGAAACAACATGCTTTTGGACGACGTTTATTCAATGTTGGGTTCTGATGTTGATTTGACCATTGAAATTTGTTCATTTTCCCAACCAATATTTTCCAACACAAAAACAACATTGAAAAAACATGCTTTTTGATGACGTTTAATCAATGTTGGATTCTGGCGTTGATTCGACCATTGAAATTTGGTTATTTCCCCAACCAATATTCTACGACACGAATACAAGGTTGAAACAACATTGTGGAGAGGCGGAGCCGACAGCGGGACAGGGCAAATGGTTGTCCTGACCAAGATGGCGGCCAGGAGGCGGGGCATGCAGCAGAGCGGAGAGGCGAGATCCTTTTTTTTATTTTTTATTTTTTCTTTGTCATGAAAAAGGGACGTTTTTGTCATGAAAAAGGGAGGTTTTTGTGGTTGGTGCACTAATTGTAAGTGTATATTGTGTTTTTTATGGTGATTTAATAGAAAAATTATTATTCTTTTTTAAAAAAATACAAATTAATAAAAAATTCTTCTGCGGCCTGGTGGTTGGGGACCACTGTTCTACAACACAAATACAACATTGAAACAACATGCTTTTGGCGACGTTTATTCAATGTTGGGTTCTGACGTTGATTTTACATTGAATTTTTGTAATTTTTCCAACCAATATTCCACAACACAAATACAAAATTGAAACAACATGCTTTTTGATGACATTTAATCAATGTTGAGTTCTGCCATTGATTGGACCGTTGAATTTTGGTCATTTTCCCAACCAATACTGTACAACACAAAATACAACTTTGAAACAACAAACCTTTTGATGACGTTTAATCAATCTCGGGTTCTGATGTTGATTGGACCATTGAATGTTGGTCATTTCCGCAACCAACAACGTGGATCCAACTTTAGACACCAACGTCGTCTCAATTTACAAACACAACTATTTTGCAACGTGGTCCCAAAGTCAGTTTTCAAGGGCATGTGTGTATAATCAATGTTGCACCAATGTCTTGTGTCTGCTAAACAGACACATTTGACTTGTGATTAATCGCGATTAATCACAATGGATGACGCGCTTGCCTATTTTCAATAAATTTGAAAGAAACACAATATGTTAGAAAGTCCATGTTAAATTTGACTGTGCGTAATTTATTTGTAATTTTATTCATCAGTTTGTTGTAAAGTTGTGTTATCAATTTCCATGATGAGTTAAAATGTAAGTACAGTAAATATAATGATACGAATAATAACATTCAACAAAGTGGTGGTTCACTTCTTTTTGAACAATGTTACTCAGGTCTTGTGCCTTTTTGTTCTTTACTTCTGATTAGCAGTGAAAGCAAACAACGATGGGGACAGTTTGGCCCTGGAACTGACCATTTCTGTCTTGCGCTACAAAGTAGTCATGGAGAAAACCAAGTCCAGTCCTCCCAGGATGGTTGTTGTCCTTGGCTTTTATTGTGACGACAGACGGGATGCGGTAGGTAAAGTGTGTGTGTATGCGTGTGTGTGTGCATGTGTGTCTGTGTGTGTGTGTGTGTGTGTGTGTGTGTTCTTGTAGTCTACCCTTCTTGAGACATCAACAAGGAAAAGTACCTTCCACTGACTTTTGTCAAGTAAAATTACGACTCTTTTCCTAAAATTGCCAAAATTTGAAGCTTTTCTTGTAAAATTGCGACTGCTATCAAGTAAAATTCACAATTTTATCATTATGTTGCACAAATGTTCAGTTTTACTTATAAAATTGTGACTTTTGTTGAGTAAAATTCTGACTCTTTTCATAAAATTGCCAGCCTTTTTTGCTATTCTTGTAAAATTCCGACTGTTATTGGGTAAAATTCCAACTTTTATCATAATATTGCACAAATGTTCAGTTTTTCTTATAAAATTGTGGCTTTTGTTGAGTAAAATTCCAACTCTTTTCATAAAATTGCAAACATTTTAAGCTATTCTTGTAAAGTTGCGACTGTTATTGGGTAAAATTCCAACTTTTATCATCATATTGCAGAAATGTTCAGTTTTTCTTGTAAAATGTTGACTTTTGTCGTGTAAAATAACGACTCTTTTCATAAAATTGGCCAAATTTTAAGCTTTTTTTGTAAAATTGTGACTGTTATTGAGTAAAATTCCAACTTTTATCATTATGTTGCACAATTGTTCAGTTTTTCTTATAAAATTGTGACTTTTGTTAAGGAAAATTCTGACTCTTTTCTTAAAATTGCCAACATTTTATGCTATTCTTGTAAAATTGCGACTGTTATTGGGTAAAATTCCAACTTTTATTATAATATTGCAGAAATGTTCAGTTTTTCTTATAAAATTGTGGCTTTTGTTGAGTAAAACTCCAACTGTTTTCATAAAAGTGCAAACATTTTATGCTATTCTTGTAAAATTGCGACTGTTATTGGGTAAAATTCCAACTTTTATCATAATATTGCAGAAATGTTCCGTTTTTCTTGCAAAATGTTGACTTGCGTTGAGTAAAATGACGACTTTTATTATAATACTAGAGGTAGGCATTTTTCCGATGTCTTAAGAAGGCAAAAAATACGACAATGTGTGTGTGTGTGTGTGTGTGTGTGTGTGTGTGTGTTCTTGTAGTCTACCCTTCTTAAGACATCAACAAAAAAAAGTACCTGCCACTGACTTTTGTCGAGTAAAATTACGACTCTTTTCCTAAAATTGCCCAAATTTGAAGCTTTTCTTGTAAAATTGCGACTGCTATCGAGTAAAATTCACAATTTTATCATTATGTTGCACAAATGTTCAGTTTTTCTTATAAAATTGTGACTTTTGTTAAGGAAAATTCTGACTCTTTTCTTAAAATTGCCAACATTTTAAGCTTTTCTTGTAAAATTGTGACTGTTATCGAGTACAATTCCGACTTTAATCTTTACGTTGCACAAATGTTCAGGTTTTCTCATAAAATTGTGACTTTAGTTAAGGAAAATTCTGACTCTTTTCATAAAATTGCAAACATTTTAAGCTATTGTTGTAAAATTCCGACTGTTATTGGGTAAAATTCCGACTTTTATTATAATATTGCACGAATGTTCAGTTTTTCTTATAAAATTGTGACTTTTGTTGTGTAAAATTCTGACTCTTTTCATAAAATTGCCAGCATTTTATGCTATTCTTGTAAAATTGCGACTGTTATTGGGTAAAATTCCAACTTTTATCATAATATTGCAGAAATGTTCCGTTTTTCTTGCAAAATGTTGACTTGCGTTGAGTAAAATGACGATTTTTATTATAATACTAGAAGTAGGCATTTTTCCGATGTCTTAAGAAGGTAACAAATAGAAGAAAGTGTGTGTGTGTGTGTGTATGTGTGTGTGCGTGTGTGTGTGTTCTTGTAGTCTACCCTTCTTGAGACATCAACAAGGAAAAGTACCTGCCACTGACTTTTGTCGAGTAAAATTACGACTCTTTACATAAAATTGCCAAAATTTGAAGCTTTTCTTCTAAAATTGTGACTGTTATTGAGTAAAATTTTGACTTTTATCATTATGTTGCACAATTGTTCAGTTTTTCTTCTCAGATTGTGACTTTTGTTAAGGAAAATTACGAGTCTTTTCTTAAAATTGCCAACATTTTATGCTATTCTTGTAAAATTCCGACTGTTATTGGGTAAAATTCCGACTTTTATTATAATATTGCACAAATGTTCAGTTTTTCTTCCAAAATTGTGACTTTTGTTGGGTAAAATTCTGACTCTTTTCATAAAATTGCCAGCATTTTATGCTATTCTTGTAAAATTGCGACTGTTATTGGGTAAAATTCCAACTTTTATCATAATATTGCAGAAATGTTCCGTTTTTCTTGCAAAATGTTGACTTGCGTTGAGTAAAATGAGGACTTTTATTATAATACTAGCGGTAGGCATTTTTCCGATGTCTTAAGAAGGCAACAAATACGACAATGTGTGTGTGTGTGTGTGTGTGTGTGTGTGTGTGTGTGTTCTTGTAGTCTACCCTTCTTGAGACATCAACAAGGAAAAGTACCTTCCACTGACTTTTGTCGAGTAAAATTACGACTCTTTTCCTAAAATTGCCCAAATTTGAAGCTTTTCTTGTAAAATTGCGACTGCTATCGAGTAAAATTCACAATTTTATCATTATGTTGCACAAATGTTCAGTTTTTCTTATAAAATTGTGACTTTTGTTAAGGAAAATTCTGACTCTTTTCTTAAAATTGCCAACATTTTAAGCTATTCTTGTAAAATTGCGACTGTTATTGGGTAAAATTCCAACTTTTATCATAATATTGCACAAATGTTCCATTTTTCTTGCAAAATGTTGACTTGCGTTGAGTAAATTGACGACTTTTATTATAATACTAGAGGTAGGCATTTTTCCGATGTCTTAAGAAGGCAACAAATACGACAATGTGTGTGTGTGTGTGTGTGTGTGTGTGTGTGTGTGTGTGTGTGTGTGTTCTTGTAGTCTACCCTTCTTGAGACATCAACAAGGAAAAGTACCTTCCACTGAATTTTGTCAAGTAAAATTACGACTCTTTTCCTAAAATTGCCAAAATTTGAAGCTTTTCTTGTAAAATTGCGACTGCTATCGAGTAAAATTCACAATTTTATCATTATGTTGCACAAATGTTCATTTTTTCTTATAAAATTGTGACTTTTGTTGAGTAAAATTCTGACTCTTTTCATAAAATTGCCAACATTTTGAGCTAATGTTGTAAAATTGCGACTGTTATTGGGTAAAATTCCGACTTTTATTATAATATTGCACAAATGTTCAGTTTTTCTTATAAAATTGTGACTTTTGTTGTGTAAAATTCTGACTCTTTTCATAAAATTGCCAGCATTTTATGCTATTCTTGTAAAATTGCGACTGTTATTGGGTAAAATTCCAACTTTTATCATAATATTGCAGAAATGTTCCGTTTTTCTTGCAAAATGTTGACTTGCGTTGAGTAAAATGACGACTTTTATTATAATACTAGCGGTAGGCATTTTTCCGATGTCTTAAGAAGGTAACAAATACGACAATGTGTGTGTGTGTGTTCTTGTAGTCTACCCTTCTTGAGACATCAACAAGGAAAAGTACCTTCCACTGACTTTTGTCAAGTAAAATTACGACTCTTTTCCTAAAATTGCCAAAATTTGAAGCTTTTCTTGTAAAATTGCGACTGCTATCGAGTAAAATTCACAATTTTATCATTATGTTGCACAAATGTTCAGTTTCACTTATAAAATTGTGACTTTTGTTGAGTAAAATTCTGACTCTTTTCATAAAATTGCCAGCCTTTTTTGCTATTCTTGTAAAATTGCGACTGTTATTGGGTAAAATTCCAACTTTTATCATAATATTGCACAAATGTTCAGTTTTTCTTATAAAATTGTGGCTTTTGTTGAGTAAAATTCCAACTCTTTTCATAAAATTGCAAACATTTTAAGCTATTCTTGTAAAGTTGCGACTGTTATTGGGTAAAATTCCAACTTTTATCATCATATTGCAGAAATGTTCAGTTTTTCTTGTAAAATGTTGACTTTTGTCGTGTAAAATAACGACTCTTTTTATAAAATTGGCCAAATTTTAAGCTTTTTTTGTAAAATTGTGACTGTTATTGAGTAAAATTCCAACTTTTATCATTATGTTGCACAATTGTTCAGTTTTTCTTATAAAATTGTGACTTTTGTTAAGGAAAATTCTGACTCTTTTCTTAAAATTGCCAACATTTTAAGCTATTCTTGTAAAATTCCGACTGTTATTGGGTAAAATTCCGACTTTTATTATAATATTGCACAAATGTTCAGTTTTTCTTCCAAAATTGTGACTTTTGTTGGGTAAAATTCTGACTCTTTTCATAAAATTGCCAGCATTTTATGCTATTCTTGTAAAATTGCGACTGTTATTGGGTAAAATTCCAACTTTTAGCATAATATTGCAGAAATGTTCCGTTTTTCTTGCAAAATGTTGACTTGCGTTGAGTAAATTGACGACTTTTATTATAATACTAGAGGTAGGCATTTTTCCGATGTCTTAAGAAGGCAACAAATACGACAATGTGTGTGTGTGTGTGTGTGTGTGTGTGTGTGTGTGTGTGTGTGTGTGTTCTTGTAGTCTACCCTTCTTGAGACATCAACAAGGAAAAGTACCTTCCACTGAATTTTGTCAAGTAAAATTACGACTCTTTTCCTAAAATTGCCAAAATTTGAAGCTTTTCTTGTAAAATTGCGACTGCTATCGAGTAAAATTCACAATTTTATCATTATGTTGCACAAATGTTCATTTTTTCTTATAAAATTGTGACTTTTGTTGAGTAAAATTCTGACTCTTTTCATAAAATTGCCAACATTTTGAGCTAATGTTGTAAAATTGCGACTGTTATTGGGTAAAATTCCGACTTTTATTATAATATTGCACAAATGTTCAGTTTTTCTTATAAAATTGTGACTTTTGTTGTGTAAAATTCTGACTCTTTTCATAAAATTGCCAGCATTTTATGCTATTCTTGTAAAATTGCGACTGTTATTGGGTAAAATTCCAACTTTTATCATAATATTGCAGAAATGTTCCGTTTTTCTTGCAAAATGTTGACTTGCGTTGAGTAAAATGACGACTTTTATTATAATACTAGCGGTAGGCATTTTTCCGATGTCTTAAGAAGGTAACAAATACGACAATGTGTGTGTGTGTGTTCTTGTAGTCTACCCTTCTTGAGACATCAACAAGGAAAAGTACCTTCCACTGACTTTTGTCAAGTAAAATTACGACTCTTTTCCTAAAATTGCCAAAATTTGAAGCTTTTCTTGTAAAATTGCGACTGCTATCGAGTAAAATTCACAATTTTATCATTATGTTGCACAAATGTTCAGTTTTACTTATAAAATTGTGACTTTTGTTGAGTAAAATTCTGACTCTTTTCATAAAATTGCCAGCCTTTTTTGCTATTCTTGTAAAATTGCGACTGTTATTGGGTAAAATTCCAACTTTTATCATAATATTGCACAAATGTTCAGTTTTTCTTATAAAATTGTGGCTTTTGTTGAGTAAAATTCCAACTCTTTTCATAAAATTGCAAACATTTTAAGCTATTCTTGTAAAGTTGCGACTGTTATTGGGTAAAATTCCAACTTTTATCATCATATTGCAGAAATGTTCAGTTTTTCTTGTAAAATGTTGACTTTTGTCGTGTAAAATAACGACTCTTTTTATAAAATTGGCCAAATTTTAAGCTTTTTTTGTAAAATTGTGACTGTTATTGAGTAAAATTCCAACTTTTATCATTATGTTGCACAATTGTTCAGTTTTTCTTATAAAATTGTGACTTTTGTTAAGGAAAATTCTGACTCTTTTCTTAAAATTGCCAACATTTTAAGCTATTCTTGTAAAATTCCGACTGTTATTGGGTAAAATTCCGACTTTTATTATAATATTGCACAAATGTTCAGTTTTTCTTCCAAAATTGTGACTTTTGTTGGGTAAAATTCTGACTCTTTTCATAAAATTGCCAGCATTTTATGCTATTCTTGTAAAATTGCGACTGTTATTGGGTAAAATTCCAACTTTTAGCATAATATTGCAGAAATGTTCCGTTTTTCTTGCAAAATGTTGACTTGCGTTGAGTAAAATGACGATTTTTATTATAATACTAGCGGTAGGCATTTTTCCGATGTCTTAAGAAGGCAACAAATACGACAATGTGTGTGTGTGTGTGTGTGTGTGTGTGTGTGTGTGTGTGTGTGTGTGTGTGTGTGTGTGTATGTGTGTGTGTTCTTGTAGTCTACCCTTCTTGAGACATCAACAAGGAAAAGTACCTGCCACTGACTTTTGTCAAGTAAAATAACGACTCTTTTCCTAAAATTGCCAAAATTTGAAACTTTTCTTGTAAAATTGCGACTGCTATCGAGTAAAATTCACAATTTTATCATTATGTTGCACAAATGTTCATTTTTTCTTATAAAATTGTGACTTTTGTTGAGTAAAATTCTGACTCTTTTCTTAAAATTTCCAACATTTTAAGCTATTCTTGTAAAATTCCGACTGTTGTTGGGTAAAATTCCGACTTTTATTATAATATTGCACAAATGTTCAGTTTTTCTTCCAAAATTGTGACTTTTGTTGGGTAAAATTCTGACTCTTTTCATAAAATTGCCAGCATTTTATGCTATTCTTGTAAAATTGCGACTGTTATTGGGTAAAATTCCAACTTTTATCATAATATTGCAGAAATGTTCTGTTTTTCTTGCAAAATGTTGACTTGCGTTGAGTAAAATGCCAATTTTATTATAATACTAGAGGTAGGCATTTTTCCGATGTCTTAAGAAGGTAAAAAATACGACAATGTTTGTGTGTGTGTGTGTGTGTGTGTGTGTGTTCTTGTAGTCTACCCTTCTTGAGACATCAACAAGGAAAAGTACCTTCCACTGACTTTTGTCAAGTAAAATTACGACTCTTTTCCTTAAATTGCCAAAATTTGAAGCTTTTCTTGTAAAATTGCGACTGCTATCGAGTAAAATTCACAATTTTATCATTATGTTGCACAAATGTTCAGGTTTTCTTATAAAATTGTGACTTTTGTTAAGGAAAATTCTGACTCTTTTCTTAAAATTGCCAACATTTTAAGCTATTGTTGTAAAATTCCGACTGTTATTGGGTAAAATTCCGACTTTTATTATAATATTGCACAAATGTTCAGTTTTTCTTCCAAAATTGTGACTTTTGTTGTGTAAAATTCTGACTCTTTTCATAAAATTGCCAGGATTTTATGCTATTCTTGTAAAATTGCGACTGTTATTGGGTAAAATTCCAACTTTTATCATAATATTGCAGAAATGTTCTGTTTTTCTTGCAAAATGTTGACTTGCGTTGAGTAAAATGCCGACTTTTATTATAATACTAGAGGTAGGCATTTTTCCGATGTCTTAAGAAGGCAACAAATACGACAATGTGTGTGTGTGTGTGTGTGTGTGTGTGTGTGTGTGTGTGTTCTTGTAGTCTACCCTTCTTGAGACATCAACAAGGAAAAGTACCTTCCACTGACTTTTGTCGAGTAAAATTACGACTCTTTTCCTAAAATTGCCAAAATTTGAAGCTTTTCTTGTAAAATTGCGACTGTTATCGAGTAAAATTCACAATTTTATCATTATGTTGCACAAATGTTCAGTTTTTCGTATAAAATTGTGACTTTTGTTAAGGAAAATTACGACTCTTTTCTTAAAATTGCCAACATTTTAAGCTCTTCTTGTAGAACTGCGACTGTTATTGAGTAAATTTCCGACTTTTATCATAATATTGCACAAATTTTCAGTTTTTCTTCCAAAATTGTGACTTTTGTTAATAAATTCTGACTCTTTTCATAAAATTGCCAGCATTTTATGCTATTCTTGTAGAACTGCGTCTGTTATTGAGTAAATTTCCGACTTTTATCATAATATTGCACAAATTTTCAGTTTTTCTTCCAAAATTGTGACTTTTGTTGGGTAAAATTCTGACTCTTTTCATAAAATTGCCAGCATTTTATGCTATTCTTGTAAAATTGCGACTGTTATTGGGTAAAATTCCAACTTTTATCATAATATTGCACAAATGTTCAGTTTTTCTTATAAAATTGTGGCTTTTGTTGAGTAAAATTCCAACTCTTTTCATAAAATTGCAAACATTTTAAGCTATTCTTGTAAAGTTGCGACTGTTATTGGGTAAAATTCCAACTTGTATCATAATATTGCAGAAATGTTCCGTTTTTCTTGTAAAATGTTGACTTGCGTTGAGTAAAATGACGACTTTTATTATAATACTGGTGGTAGGCATTTTTCCAATGTCTTAAGAAGGCAACAAATACGACAATGTGTGTGTGTGTGTGTGTGTGTGTGAATGTGTGTGTGTGTGTGTGTGTGTGTGTGTGTGTGTGTGTGTGTGTGTGTGTGTGTGTGTGTGTGTGTTCTTGTAGTCTACCCTTCTTGAGACATCAACAAGGAAAAGTACCTTCCACTGACTTTTGTCGAGTAAAATAACGACTCTTTTCATAAAATTGCCAAAATTTGAAGCTTTTCTTGTAAAATTGTGACTGTTATCGAGTAAAATTCCGACTTTAATCATTATGTTGCACAAATGTTCAGGTTTTCTCATAAAATTGTTACTTTTGTTAAGGAAAATTCTGACTCTTTACATAAAATTGCCAACATTTTAAGCTATTGTTGTAAAATTCCGACTGTTATTGGGTAAAATTCCGACTTTTATTATAATATTGCACAAATGTTCAGTTTTTCTTATAAAATTGTGACTTTTGTTGAGTAAAATTCTGACTCTTTTCATAAAATTGCCAGCATTTTATGCTATTCTTGTAAAATTGCGACCGTTATTGGATAAAATTCCAACTTTTATCATAATATTGCAGAAATGTTCCGTTTTTCTTGCAAAATGTTGACTTGCGTTGAATAAAATGAGGACTTTTATTATAATACTAGAAGAAGGCATTTTTCCGATGTCTTAAGAAGGCAACAAATACGACAATGTGTGTGTGTGTGTGTGTGTGTGTGTGTGTGTGTGTTCTTGTAGTCTACCCTTCTTGAGACATCAACAAGGAAAAGTACCTGCCACTGACTTTTGTCGAGTAAAATTACGACTCTTTACATAAAATTGCCAAAATTTGAAGCTTTTCTTCTAAAATTGCGACCGTTATTGGATAAAATTCCAACTTTTATCATAATATTGCAGAAATGTTCCGTTTTTCTTGCAAAATGTTGACTTGCGTTGAATAAAATGAGGACTTTTATTATAATACTAGAAGAAGGCATTTTTCCGATGTCTTAAGAAGGCAACAAATACGACAATGTGTGTGTGTGTGTGTGTGTGTGTGTGTGTGTTCTTGTAGTCTACCCTTCTTGAGACATCAACAAGGAAAAGTACCTTCCACTGACTTTTGTCGAGTAAAATAACGACTCTTTTCATAAAATTGCCAACATTTTAAGCTATTGTTGTAAAATTCCGACTGTTATTGGGTAAAATTCCGACTTTTATTATAATATTGCACAAATGTTCAGTTTTTCTTATAAAATTGTGACTTTTGTTGTGTAAAATTCTGACTCTTTTCATAAAATTGCCAGCATTTTATGCTATTCTTGTAAAATTGCGACTGTTATTGGGTAAAATTCCAACTTTTATCATAATATTGCAGAAATGTTCCGTTTTTCTTGCAAAATGTTGACTTGCGTTGAGTAAAATGACGATTTTTATTATAATACTAGAGGTAGGCATATTTCCGATGTCTTAAGAAGGTAACAAATAGAAGAAAGTGTGTGTGTGTGTGTGTGTGTGTGTGTGTGTGTGTGTGTGTGTTCTTGTAGTCTACCCTTCTTGAGACATCAACAAGGAAAAGTACCTGCCACTGACTTTTGTCGAGTAAAATTACGACTCTTTACATAAAATTGCCAAAATTTGCGGCTTTTCTTCTAAAATTGTGACTGTTATTGAGTAACATTTTGACTTTTATCATTACGTTGCACAATTGTTCAGTTTTTCTTCTAAGATTGTGACTTTTGTTAAGGAAAATTACGACTCTTTTCTTAAAATTGCCAACATTTTAAGCTATTGTTGTAAAATTCCGACTGTTATTGGGTAAAATTCCGACTTTTATGATAATATTGCACAAATGTTCAGTTTTTCTTCTAAAATTGTGACTTTTGTTGAGTAAAATTCTGACTCTTTTCATAAAATTGCCAGCATTTTATGCTATTCTTGTAAAATTGCGACTGTTATTGGGTAAAATTCCAACTTTTGTCATAATATTGCAGAAATGTTCCGTTTTTCTTGCAAAATGTTGACTTGCGTTGAGTAAAAATGACGACTTTTATTATAATACTAGAGGTAGGCATTTTTCCGATGTCTTAAGAAGGTAACAAATAGAAGAAAGTGTGTGTGTGTGTGTGTGTGTGTGTGTGTGTGTGTGTGTTCTTGTAGTCTACCCTTCTTGAGACATCAACAAGGAAAAGTACCTGCCACTGACTTTTGTCGAGTAAAATTACGACTCTTTACATAAAATTGCCAAAATTTGAAGCTTTTCTTCTAAAATTGTGACTGTTATTGAGTAAAATTTTGACTTTTATCATTATGTTGCACAATTGTTCAGTTTTTCTTCTCAGATTGTGACTTTTGTTAAGGAAAATTACGAGTCTTTCTTAAAATTGCCAAAATTTTAAGCTATTCTTGTAAAATTCCGACTGTTATTGGGTAAAATTCCGACTTTTATGATAATATTGCACAAATGTTCAGTTTTTCTTCTAAAATTGTGACTTTTGTTGAGTAAAATTCTGACTCTTTTCATAAAATTGCCAGCATTTTATGCTATTCTTGTAAAATTGCGACTGTTATTGGGTAAAATTCCAACTTTTATCATAATATTGCAGAAATGTTCCGTTTTTCTTGCAAAATGTTGACTTGCGTTGAGTAAAATGACGATTTTTATTATAATACTAGAGGTAGGCATATTTCCGATGTCTTAAGAAGGTAACAAATAGAAGAAAGTGTGTGTGTGTGTGTGTGTGTGTGTGTGTTCTTGTAGTCTACCCTTCTTGAGACATCAACAAGGAAAAGTACCTGCCACTGACTTTTGTCGAGTAAAATTACGACTCTTTACATAAAATTGCCAAAATTTGAAGCTTTTCTTCTAAAATTGTGACTGTTATTGAGTAAAATTTTGACTTTTATCATTATGTTGCACAATTGTTCAGTTTTTCTTCTCAGATTGTGACTTTTGTTAAGGAAAATTACGACTCTTTTCTTAAAATTGCCAACATTTTAAGCTATTGTTGTAAAATTCCGACTGTTATTGGGTAAAATTCCGACTTTTATGATAATATTGCACAAATGTTCAGTTTTTCTTCTAAAATTGTGACTTTTGTTGAGTAAAATTCGCACTCTTTTCATAAAATTGCCAGCATTTTATGCTATTCTTGTAAAATTGCGACTGTTATTGGATAAAATTCCAACTTTTATCATAATATTGCACAAATGTTCCGTTTTTCTTGCAAAATGTTGACTTGCGTTGAATAAAATGAGGACTTTTATTATAATACTAGAAGTAGGCATTTTTCCGATGTCTTAAGAAGGCAACAAATACGACAATGCGTGTGTGTGTGTGTGTGTGTGTGTGTGTGTGTGTGTGTGTGTGTGTGTGTGTGTGTGTGTGTGTTCTTGTAGTCTACCCTTCTTGAGACATCAACAAGGAAAAGTACCTTCCACTGACTTTTGTCGAGTAAAATAACGACTCTTTTCATAAAATTGCCAAAATTTGAAGCTTTTCTTGTAAAATTGTGACTGTTATTGGGTAAAATTCCGACTTTTATTATAATATTGCACAAATGTTCAGTTTTTCTTATAAAATTGTGGCTTTTGTTGTGTAAAATTCTGACTCTTTTCATAAAATTGCCAGCATTTTATGCTATTCTTGTAAAATTGCGACTGTTATTGGGTAAAATTCCAACTTTTATCATAATATTGCAGAAATGTTCCGTTTTTCTTGCAAAATGTTGACTTGCGTTGAGTAAAATGACGATTTTTATTATAATACTAGAGGTAGGCATTTTTCCGATGTCTTAAGAAGGTAACAAATAGAAAAAAGTGTGTGTGTGTGTGTGTGTGTGTGTGTGTGTGTGTGTGTGTGTGTGTGTGTGTGTGTGTGTGTGTGTGTGTGTGTGTGTGTGTGTGTGTGTTCTTGTAGTCTACCCTTCTTGAGACATCAACAAGGAAAAGTACCTGCCACTGACTTTTGTCGAGTAAAATTACGACTCTTTACATAAAATTGCCAAAATTTGAAGCTTTTCTTCTAAAATTGTGACTGTTATTGAGTAACATTTTGACTTTTATCATTATGTTGCACAATTGTTCAGTTTTTCTTCTAAGATTGTGACTTTTTTTAAGGAAAATTACGACTCTTTTCTTAAAATTGCCAACATTTTAAGCTATTGTTGTAAAATTCCGACTGTTATTGGGTAAAATTCCAACTTTTATCATAATATTGCAGAAATGTTCCGTTTTTCTTGCAAAATGTTGACTTGCGTTGAGTAAAATGACGATTTTTATTATAATACTAGAGGTAGGCATATTTCCGATGTCTTAAGAAGGTAACAAATAGAAGAAAGTGTGTGTGTGTGTGTGTGTGTGTGTGTGTGTTCTTGTAGTCTACCCTTCTTGAGACATCAACAAGGAAAAGTACCTTCCACTGACTTTTGTCGAGTAAAATTACGACTCTTTACATAAAATTGCCAAAATTTGAAGCTTTTCTTCTAAAATTGTGACTGTTATTGAGTAACATTTTGACTTTTATCATTATGTTGCACAATTGTTCAGTTTTTCTTCTAAGATTGTGACTTTTGTTAAGGAAAATTACGACTCTTTTCTTAAAATTGCCAACATTTTAAGCTATTGTTGTAAAATTCCGACTGTTATTGGGTAAAATTCCGACTTTTATGATAATATTGCACAAATGTTCAGTTTTTCTTCTAAAATTGTGACTTTTGTTGGGTAAAATTCTGACTCTTTTCATAAAATTGCCAGCATTTTATGCTATTCTTGTAAAATTGCGACTGTTATTGGGTAAAATTCCAACTTTTATCATAATATTGCAGAAATGTTCCGTTTTTCTTGCAAAATGTTGACTTGCGTTGAGTAAAATGACGACTTTTATTATAATACTAGAGGTAGGCATATTTCCGATGTCTTAAGAAGGCAACAAATACGACAATGTGTGTGTGTGTGTGTGTGTGTGTGTGTGTGTGTGTGTGTGTGTGTGTGTGTGTGTGTGTGTGTGTGTGTGTGTGTGTGTGTGTGTGTGTGTGACCTGGTTTCAAACATGTTTACGTGGTCCGTGCTTCAACCAAGCCAGGCAACGCGTCGCTCTCGGAAAACTTCAACTCCCGCAAGAAGGCTGCTGGCGCTCCGCAATAACTCAGCCAGAGGACGCGGCCGACGTCGCACGCGCCATTTAGCTTCATCCACTAAAGTGTTGACATCCATTTTGGGCTCCGACCTTTGACCCCGGTGTACGGTTGGGGGGAGGTGGGGGGGGGGGGGGGCGGACGGAGCTTTACAGCGAAAGTCAAAGTACACAAATAAAGGAAGTCATAAAGCAGATAAGCTGCACTGATGGCTGCTGGGGTTCATTCTACTGTGTGTGTGTGTGTGTGTGTGTGTGTGTGTGTGTGTGTGTGTGTGTGTGTGTGTGTGTGTGTGTGTGTGTGTGTGTGTGTGTGTGTGTGTGTGTGTGTGCGTGTGTGTGTGCGTGTGTGTGTGTGTGTCGGCCAAACATCCGTATTGCCTCACTATACTTTTTATACCCCGACCTTTGAGCTGTATCAAAAAAGAGAGACATTATATTTAGGGACCGAAGTCCCTGTGGGACAGAGGACCCTATTTGAATTTCTAAGGTTTTATTATTATTCTTGAGCTGTAATTTGACCCCCTTAACATGCTTCAAAACTCACCAAATTTGACACACATCAGGACTGGCGAAAATTGCCATCTAATCAATAAAACCAAACTCCAAAACTCAAAATTGTACTCCAGTCCCCCCTAGGAAGAAAACACAGACAAAACTGTCTGTGACTTCCAGTACGAATGTCGTAGAAACATGAAACAAAAACTACTACGTAGGTCTCACTTAGACCTATATTTCATCCATTGAAACCCCCCCGGCTAAAATCAACAGGAAGCTTGATATTCCTACTTCAATACAAAAGTTGGCTAAAGAAATGTCGCTTTTTTTTCAGACATTATCTCCTCTGATGCCGTTTGTCGTTTCGGCTTCAAATAAGCACAGAAGAGGGATTGAACCCTTCTGGTTAAAAGTTGATGAAAGAGTTTAAATTACTACCCCGGTTTTGATTTCATGAGCCCGCAAAGAACCATTGCGCTGCTGCCGTTGTCACAAAATGGCGCTCAGACAAAACTGTAGGACTGTCATACACACATGAAACAAAAACCTCAATGTAGGTCTCACTGAGACCTATATTTCAAACACTGACCGCCCCCAACTAAAATCAACAGGAAGTTTGCTATTCCCACTTCAATACAACAACTGCATTACATTCATCATGCCTTAGAGCAGGGGTCACCAACGCGGTGCCCGCGGGCACCAGATGAGTCGCCCGCTGGCCTGTTCTAAAAATAGCTCAAATAGCAGCACTTACCAGTGAGCTGCCTCTATTTTTTAAATTGTATTTATTTACTAGCAAGCTGGTCTCGCTTTGCTGGACTTTTTTAATTCTAAGAGAGACAAAACTCAAATAGAATTTGAAAATCCAAGAAAATATTTTAAAGACTTGGTCTTCACTTGTTTAAATAAATTCATTTATTTGTTTAGTTTGCTTCTTATAACTTTCAGAAAGACAATTTTAGAGACAAAATATACCCTTAAAAAAGATTTTAGGATTTTTAAACACATATACTTTTTTACCTTTTAAATTCCTTCCTCTTCTTTCCTGACAATTTAAATCAATGTTAAAGTATTTTTTATTTATTGTAAAGAATAATAAATACATTTTAATTTAATTCTTCATTTTAGCTTCTGTTTTTTCGACGAAGAATATTTGTGAAATATTTCTTCAAACTTATTATGATTAAAATTCAAAAAAATTATTCTGGCAGATCTAGAAAATCTGTAGAATCAAATTTAAATATTTTTTCAAAGTCTTTTGAATTTCTTTTAAAATTTTTGTTCTGGAAAATCTAGAAGAAATAATGATTTGTCTTTGTTAGAAATATAGCTCGGTCCAATTTGTTATATATTCTAACAAAGTGCAGATTGGATTTTAACCTATTTAAAACATGTCATCAAAATTGTAAAATTAATCTTAATCAGGAAAAATGACTAATGATGTTCCATAAATTATTATTTTTTATTTTTTCAAAAAATTAACTAGTTTTTCTCCATTTTTTTTCAGTTGGATTTAGAATTGTAAAAAGTCGAAATTAAAGATGAACTATGTTTCAAAATTAAATTTTCTTTTTTTTTCGTGTTTTCTCCTCCTTTAAATCGTTCAATTAAGTGTTTTTATTCCCTACATAAAACCTTCCGTGAAACGAAAAAAAATGTACGACAGATATACCCATTTTTTTATTTATATAGATTTGTTTATTAAAGGTAAATTGAGCTAATTGGTTATTTCTGGCAATTTATTTAAGTGTGTATCAAACTGGTAGCCCTTTGCATTAATCATTAATAGAGTCTCAAAATGCTGGCATCATTAAAAATGCCCAAGTCACTTTACAACTGTTATTACTATGAGACTGATGTATAACACGTGTATACAACTTTTTCTCTGTGTAATAATCCATCCATCCATCTTCTACCGCTTATCTGGGCTTGGGTCGCGGGGGCAGCAGCCAAAGCAGTCCCGTCCATTGCTGCTTGCAGCTTTAATTTATATTTATACTTTTATGCTCCCTCAACATGTTTTTTTTGTTAACATATCTTTTTTTAAAAATGTTTCTATATGTACAGTATTTATTTTTTATCTCATCTCATAGTAAGAAAAAAAGCGACCAAATTCTGACTATAAAGTCATAATATTACATAATATTTAATTTCTTAGACACAGTATTCCATCCATCCATTTTCTACTGCTCGTCCTTTTTGGGCTCGCGGGGGGTGCTGGAGCCTATCTCAGCTGCATTTGGGCAGAAGGCGGCGTACACACTGGACAAGTCGCCGCCTCATCATAAAATGGTTGTCCACCAAACATTTTATACTGTGCAAGAATGAACAAAGGTGAGTTTATCTAACTCTTTTAATGTTTTGCGGCTCCAGACAGATCACTTTTTTGTACCTTTTGGTCCAGTATGACTCTTTCAACATTTCAATTTGCCGCCCCCTGACTTAGGCCTACTAGGCTACTCCACTTTAATGTTAATTCTGTCCACTGTTGAATACGTTTCTGTTTATGCTTCACTAATGAGAGTATTTGGCGAGCGCCGCTTTGTCCTACTATTTTCAGCGGCCCTCAAACTCTCCGTTATGTGGACCGTGACTCAACAGTTTGTTTACATGTACAACTTTCACCAACGCTGCCACAGAAAGACTGTTTTATGCAACTCCTCTTTTGTCTCATTTTGTCCACCAAACATTTTATACTGTGCGTGAATGAACAAAGGTGAGTTTATCTAAGTCTTTTAATGTTTTGCGGCTCCAGACAGATCACTTTTTCGTACCTTTTGGTCCAGTATGGCTTTTTCAACATTTCAGTTTGCCGACCCCTGACTTAGGCCTACTACGCTACTCCATTTTAATGTTAATCCTGTCATTTGTCCATAATCTGATTACTTTTTTGGCATCCAAACATAGAGTTTTGATTGATTGATTGATTGATACTTTTATTAGTAGATTGCACAGTACAGTACATATTCCGTACAATTGACCACTAAATGGTAACACCCGAATAAGTTTTTCAACTTGTTTAAGTCGGGGTCCACGTTAATCAATTCATGGTAGAGGCCAGTCAAAAGACCCTCCTAATTGGATGCGTCTTTTACGGCCTTACACGCCTTATATTGCAACATTTGCATAAAGGGGTAGTTGTCCAAAATAACATTTGTATTAGATTGCTGGGGTGGGGGCAGGGCTTTTAATTTCGTCCACCAAACATTTTATACTGTGTGTGAATGAACAAAGGTGAGTTTGTCTCAGTCTTTTAATGTTTTGCGGCTCCAGACAGATCACTTTTTTGTACCTTTTGGTCCAGTATGGCTGTTTCAACATTTTAATTTGCCGACCCCTGACTTAGGCCCACTATGCTACTCCACTTTAATGTTAATCCTGTCATTTGTCAATAATCTGGTTATTTTTTTGGCACATAGCGTTTTGATTGATTGATTGAAACTTTTATTAGTAGATTGCACGGTTCAGTACATATTCCGTACAACTGACCACTAAATGGTAACACCCGAATAAGTTTTTCAACTTGTTTAAGTCGGGGTCCACGTTAATCAATTCATGGTAGAGGCCAGTCAAAAGACCCTCCTAATTGGATGCGTCTTTTACGGCCTTACACGCCTTATATTGCAACATTTGCATAAAGGGGTAATTGTCCAAAATAACATTTGTATTAGATTGCTGGGGTGGAGGCAGGGATTTTAATTTTGTCCACCAAACATTTTATACTGTGCGTGAATGAACAAAGGTGAGTTTGTCTCAGTCTTTTAATGTTTTGCGGCTCCAGACAGATCACTTTTTTGTACCTTTTGGTCCAGTATGGCTTTTTCAACATTTCAATTTGCCGACCCCTGCCTTAGGCCTACTAGGCTACTCCACTTTAATGTTAATTCTGTCCACTGTTGAATACGTTTCTGTTTATGCTTCACTAATGAGAGTATTTGGCGGGCGCCGCTTTGTCCTACTATTTTCAGCGGCCCTCAAACTCTCCGTTATGTGGACCGTGACTCAACAGTTTGTTTACATGTACAACTTTCACCAACGCTGCCACAGAAAGACTGTTTTATGCAACTCCTCTTTTGTCTCATTTTGTCCACCAAACATTTTATACTGTGCGTGAATGAACAAAGGTGAGTTTATCTAAGTCTTTTAATGTTTTGCGGCTCCAGACAGATCACTTTTTTGTACCTTTTGGTCCAATATGGCTGTTTCAACATTTTAATTTGTCGACCCCTGACTTAGGCCTACTACGCTACTCCACTTTAATGTTAATCCTGTCATTTGTCAATAATCTGGTTACTTTTTTGGCATCCAAACATAGCGTTTTGATTGATTGATTGAAACTTTTATTAGTAGATTGCACGGTTCAGTACATATTCCGTACAACTGACCACTAAATGGTAACACCCGAATAAGTTTTTCAACTTGTTTAAGTCGGGGTCCACGTTAATCAATTCATGGTAGAGGCCAGTCAAAAGACCCTCCTAATTGGATGCGTCTTTTACGGCCTTACACGCCTTATATTGCAACATTTGCATAAAGGGGTAATTGTCCAAAATAACATTTGTATTAGATTGCTGGGGTGGAGGCAGGGATTTTAATTTCGTCCACCAAACATTTTATACTGTGCGTGAATGAACAAAGGTGAGTTTGTCTCAGTCTTTTAATGTTTTGCGGCTCCAGACAGATCACTTTTTTGTACCTTTTGGTCCAGTATGGCTTTTTCAACATTTCAATTTGCCGACCCCTGCCTTAGGCCTACTAGGCTACTCCACTTTAATGTTAATTCTGTCCACTGTTGAATACGTTTCTGTTTATGCTTCACTAATGAGAGTATTTGGCGGGCGCCGCTTTGTCCTACTATTTTCAGCGGCCCTCAAACTCTCCGTTATGTGGACCGTGACTCAACAGTTTGTTTACATGTACATCTTTCACCAACGCTGCCACAGAAAGACTGTTTTATGCAACTCCTCTTTTGTCTCATTTTGTCCACCAAACATTTTATACTGTGCGTGAATGAACAAAGGTGAGTTTGTCTCAGTCTTTTAATGTTTTGCGGCTCCAGACAGATCACTTTTTCGTACCTTTTGGTCCAGTATGGCTTTTTCAACATTTCAGTTTGCCGACCCCTGACTTAGGCCTACTACGCTACTCCATTTTAATGTTAATCCTGTCATTTGTCCATAATCTGATTACTTTTTTGGCATCCAAACATAGAGTTTTGATTGATTGATTGATTGATACTTTTATTAGTAGATTGCACAGTACAGTACATATTCCGTACAATTGACCACTAAATGGTAACACCCGAATAAGTTTTTCAACTTGTTTAAGTCGGGGTCCACGTTAATCAATTCATGGTAGAGGCCAGTCAAAAGACCCTCCTAATTGGATGCGTCTTTTACGGCCTTACACGCCTTATATTGCAACATTTGCATAAAGGGGTAGTTGTCCAAAATAACATTTGTATTAGATTGCTGGGGTGGGGGCAGGGCTTTTAATTTCGTCCACCAAACATTTTATACTGTGTGTGAATGAACAAAGGTGAGTTTGTCTCAGTCTTTTAATGTTTTGCGGCTCCAGACAGATCACTTTTTTGTACCTTTTGGTCCAGTATGGCTGTTTCAACATTTTAATTTGCCGACCCCTGACTTAGGCCCACTATGCTACTCCACTTTAATGTTAATCCTGTCATTTGTCAATAATCTGGTTATTTTTTTGGCACATAGCGTTTTGATTGATTGATTGAAACTTTTATTAGTAGATTGCACGGTTCAGTACATATTCCGTACAACTGACCACTAAATGGTAACACCCGAATAAGTTTTTCAACTTGTTTAAGTCGGGGTCCACGTTAATCAATTCATGGTAGAGGCCAGTCAAAAGACCCTCCTAATTGGATGCGTCTTTTACGGCCTTACACGCCTTATATTGCAACATTTGCATAAAGGGGTAATTGTCCAAAATAACATTTGTATTAGATTGCTGGGGTGGAGGCAGGGCTTTTAATTTTGTCCACCAAACATTTTATACTGTGCGTGAATGAACAAAGGTGAGTTTGTCTCAGTCTTTTAATGTTTTGCGGCTCCAGACAGATCACTTTTTTGTACCTTTTGGTCCAGTATGGCTTTTTCAACATTTCAATTTGCCGACCCCTGCCTTAGGCCTACTAGGCTACTCCACTTTAATGTTAATTCTGTCCACTGTTGAATACGTTTCTGTTTATGCTTCACTAATGAGAGTATTTGGCGGGCGCCGCTTTGTCCTACTATTTTCAGCGGCCCTCAAACTCTCCGTTATGTGGACCGTGACTCAACAGTTTGTTTACATGTACATCTTTCACCAACGCTGCCACAGAAAGACTGTTTCATGCAACTCCTCTTTTGTCTCATTTTGTCCACCAAACATTTTATACTGTGCGTGAATGAACAAAGGTGAGTTTGTCTCAGTCTTTTAATGTTTTGCGGCTCCAGACAGATCACTTTTTTGTACCTTTTGGTCCAGTATGGCTTTTTCAACATTTCAATTTGCCGACCCCTGACTTAGGCCTACTACGCTACTCCACTTTAATGTTAATCCTGTCATTTGTCAATAATCTGGTTACTTTTTTGGCATCCAAACATAGCGTTTTGATTGATTGATTGAAACTTTTATTAGTAGATTGCACGGTTCAGTACATATTCCGTACAACTGACCACTAAATGGTAACACCCGAATAAGTTTTTCAACTTGTTTAAGTCGGGGTCCACGTTAATCAATTCATGGTAGAGGCCAGTCAAAAGACCCTCCTAATTGGATGGTCTTCTACGGCCTTACACGCCTTATATTGCAACATTTGCAAAAAGGGGTAATTGTCCAAAATAACATTTGTATTAGATTGCTGGGGTGGGGGCAGGGCTTTTAATTTCGTCCACCAAACATTTTATACTGTGCGTGAATGAACAAAGGTGAGTTTGTCTCAGTCTTTTAATGTTTTGCGGCTCCAGACAGATCACTTTTTTGTACCTTTTGGTCCAGTATGGCTTTTTCAACATTTTAATTTGCCGACCCCTGACTTAGGCCTACTAGGCTACTCCACTTTAATGTTAATTCTGTCCACTGTTGAATACGTTTCTGTTTATTTTTCACTAATGAGAGTATTTGGCGAGCGCCGCTTTGTCCTACTATTTTCAGCGACCCTCAAACTCTCCGTTGTGTGGACCGTGACTCAACAGTTTGTTTACATGTACAATTTTCACCAACGCTGCCACAGAAAGACTGTTTTATGCAACTCCTCTTTTGTCTCATTTTGTCCACCAAAATTTTTATACTGTGCGTGAATGTTCAAAGGTGGGCTTTGTTGATGTAGTTGGCTTGTAATGGGGGGCTAATCAGGCATATTTACATCATGTGTTGCCATCATTATAACACTTATCCAAGACGTCTTTTATGCCACTCCTCCTTTGTTTCATTTTGTCCACCAAACGTTTTATACTGTGTGTGAATGAACAAAGGTGAGCTTACATAACTCTTTTAATGTTTTGCGGCACCAGACAGATCACTTTTTTGTACCTTTTGGTCCAGTATGGCTTTTTCAACATTTCAAATTGCCGACCCCTGACTTAGGCCTACTAGGCTACTCCACTTTAATGTTAATCCTGTCATTTCTGATGGCCGCATGTTTTCCGAGGTGGAACCACTGGTAAAAAAAAACACATAAATTTGTGCGAATTCCTGGCGGGAATGTCAATAATCCGATTACTTTTGTGGGAACCAAACACAGAGTTTTGATTGATTGTTTGAAACTTTTATTAGTAGATTGCACAGTACAGTACATATTCCGTACAATTGACCACTAAGTGGTAACACCCGAATAGGTTTTTCAACTTGTTTAAGTCGGGGTCCACGTTAATCAATTCATGGTAGAGGCCAGACAAAAGACCCTCCTAATTGGATGGTCTTCTACGGCCTTACACGCCTTATATTGCAACATTTGCAAAAAGGTGTAATTGTCCAAAATAACATTTGTATTAGATGGCTGGGGTGGGGGCAGGGCTTTTAATTTCGTCCACCAAACATTTTATACTGTGCGTGAATGAACAAAGGTGAGTTTGTCTCAGTCTTTTAATGTTTTGCGGCTCCAGACAGATCACTTTTTTGTACCTTTTGGTCCAGTATGGCTTTTTCAACATTTCAATTTGCCGACCCCTGCCTTAGGCCTACTAGGCTACTCCACTTTAATGTTAATTCTGTCCACTGTTGAATATGTTTCTGTTTATGCTTCACTAATGAGAGTATTTGGCGAGCGCCGCTTTGTCCTACTATTTTCAGCGGCCCTCAAACTCTCCGTTATGTGGACCGTGACTCAACAGTTTGTTTACATGTACAACTTTCACCAACGCTGCCACAGAAAGACTGTTTTATGCAACTCCTCTTTTGTCTCATTTTGTCCACCGAACATTTTATACTGTGCGTGAATGAACAAAGGTGAGTTTATCTAAGTCTTTTAATGTTTTGCGGCTCCAGACAGATCACTTTTTTGTACCTTTTGGTCCAGTATGACTCTTTCAACATTTCAATTTGCCGACCCCTGACTTAGGCCTACTACGCTACTCCATTTTAATGTTAATCCTGTCATTTGTCCATAATCTGATTACTTTTTTGGCATCCAAACATAGAGTTTTGATTGATTGATTGATACTTTTATTAGTAGATTGCACAGTTCAGTACATATTCCGTACAACTGACCACTAAATGGTAACACCCGAATAAGTTTTTCAACTTGTTTAAGTCGGGGTCCACGTTAATCAATTCATGGTAGAGGCCAGTCAAAAGACCCTCCTAATTGGATGCGTCTTCTACGGCCTTACACGCCTTATATTGCAACATTTGCATAAAGGGTTAATTGTCCAAAATAACATTTGTATTAGATTGCTGGGGTGGGGGCAGGGCTTTTAATTTCGTCCACCAAACATTTTATACTGTGCGTGAATGAACAAAGGTGAGTTTGTCTCAGTCTTTTAATGTTTTGCGGCTCCAGACAGATCACTTTTTTGTACCTTTTGGTCCAGTATGGCTTTTTCAACATTTCAATTTGCCGACCCCTGACTTAGGCCTACTACGCTACTCCATTTTAATGTTAATCCTGTCATTTGTCCATAATCTAATTACTTTTTTGGCATCCAAACATAGAGTTTTGATTGATTGATTGATACTTTTATTGGTAGATTGCACGGTTCAGTACATATTCCGTACAACTGACCACTAAATGGTAACACCCGAATAAGTTTTTCAACTTGTTTAAGTCGGGGTCCACGTTAATCAATTCATGGTAGAGGCCAGACAAAAGACCCTCCTAATTGGATGCGTCTTTTACGGCCTTACACGCCTTATATTGCCACATTTGCATAAAGGGGCCCATTAAGGGGTAGTTGTCAAAAACAACATTTGAATAAGATGGCTGGGGTGGGGCTAGCACGAGACCACCCGTGGAAGTACTTTTTTTTTTTTAATTTCTAAATATAACATTTCAGAAAGTTGAGGTTTAAGGGAGGGTTGCCAGGGAGTGAGTGGGCGTGGGGGGTATTTTGTGTGTGTGTGTGTGTGTGTGTATGAGGGGAGGGGTGCACACGCACACGTGCACTCACCCACACGCGGACGCGCGCGCGCCCCCGAGCCACTATTGTTGTTGTGCCGCAGCGAGCGCGCCAGTCGGAGTGGAGCTGCCCCCACGGACACACACGTACGCGCGCGACTCTCAGGGCGAGAACCGGCGCCGAATCCCCTGGTCCCGAGCTCCCACGCTGCGTGGGCTCCACGTGTGAGGAACAGTGACGCCAGAAGAAGACAGAAAGGGAGCCCGAAAAGTTGCGCGCGGGGGGTGGGGGGGGCGGACTGACCGCGACTCGGACCCGCAGTCAGGGCCGCGAGGACGGATGTAGAAGCCGGTGAAGACCCTCAGCCGGTTCTGGTTCTGATGGATCTATAGAGGACGAACGACTACTTTTATGGGACTCTCGTCAAAATGCGGATTTTAATCCTCGGTCGCCGGCAACAGAAGTGACAACACGAAGGACTCTAAAGGTGATTATTTTTATTTTTTATGTATTTTTTCTCCACAATTTTCCTGCGTGTTCCGCTATCGTGAATCCACTTAAAAGCTACGTGGCGCGGCGTTAATTGTCTTGGCCAACAAAACCCAGCACACGTCTTGATTTAGACTTTGAACTCCGCTCAGGTCTGCGGACTTTGGACTCTTCGGGAACCTTTCAGGCACTGATGCCAAGAAATCTTCTTTCAAATGTAAACATTTGAAGTTGTTTTGGACATTTGAGGGGCCACACTTGGAGGGGCCCCCCCCACTTATTTATTCCAACCATTTTTGATACTTTTTAATCAAAGTTGAATTTAGAACAAATTGATGTTGTTTGGATAATGAACGTATTTGAGTGCAAAATAGCAACTTTGAAACTGGAGGATTGAAGCCGAATCAATTAGGGATGTGGGGAAAAAAATCGATTCGAATACGAATCGGGATTCTCATTTAAAAAAAAAAAATCGATTCCCAGGCTTGGGATCTTTCTGTATGGAGTTTGCATGTTCATTTTTGTTTCACTACTTTTGGTTTGTTCTGTGTCGTGTTTGTGTCTCCTCTCAATTGCTCTGTTTATTGCAGTTCTGAGTGTTGCTGGGTCAGGTTCGGTTTTGGAATTGGATTGCATTATTATGGTATTGCTGTGTATTGGTTTGTTGGAGGGCTTCACGGTGGCAGAGGGGTTAGTGCATCTGCCTCACAATACGAAGGTCCTGAGTAGTTGTGGGTTCAATCCCAGGCTCGGGATCTTTCTGTGTGGACTTTGCATGTTCTCCCCGTGAATGCGTGGGTTCCCTCCGCGTACTCTGGCTTCCTCCCACTTCCAAAGACATGCACCTGGGGATAGGTTGATTGGCAACACTAAATTGGCCCTAGTTTGTGAATGTGAGTGTGAATGTTGTCTGTCTATCTGTGCTGGCCCTGCGATGAGGTGGCGACTTGTCCAGGGTGTACCCCGCCTTCCGCCCGATTGTAGCTGAGGTAGGCGCCAGCGCCCCTCGCTACCCCAAAAGGGAATAAGCTGTAGAAAATGGATGAATGGATGAATTTTATTTTTTTATCAATCCAACAAAACATCCATCCATCCATCCCCCGCCTATGTCAGCTACAATCATGCGGAAGGTGCCGTACACCCTGGACAAGTCGCCACCTCATCGCAGGGCCAACACAGATAGACAGACAACATTCACACTCACATTCACACACTAGGGCCAATTTAGTGTTGCCAATCAACCTATCCCCAGGTGCATGTCTTTGGAGGTGGGAGGAAGCCGGAGTACCCGGAGGGAACCCACGCATTCACGGGGAGAACATGCAAACTCCACACAGAAAGATCCCGAGCCCGGGATTGAACCCACAACTACTCAGGACCTTCGTATTGTGAGGCAGACGCACTAACCCCTCTTCCACCGTGAAGCCCTCCAACAAAACAATACACAGAAATACCATAATAATGCAATCCAATTCCAAAACCAAACCTGACCCAGCAACACTCAAAACTGCAATAAACAGAGCAATTGAGAGGAGACACAAACACGACACAGAACAAACCAAAAGCAGTGAAACAAAAATTAATATTATCAACAACAGTATCAATATTAGTTATAATTTCAGCATAGCAGTGATTAAAAATCCCTCATTGACATTATTAGACATTTATAAAAATTAAAAAAAGAACAATAGTGTCACAGTGGCTTACACTTGCATCGCATCTCATAAGCTTGACAACACACTGTGTCCAATGTTTTCACAAAGATAAAAAGAGTCATATTTTTGGTTCGTTTAATAGTTAAAACAAATGTACATTATTGCAATCAGTTGATAAAACATTGTCCTTTACAATTATAAAAGCTTTTTACAAAATCTACTACTCTGCTTGCATGTCAGCAGACTGGGGTAGATCCTGCTGAAATCCTATGTATTGAATGAATACAGAATTGTTTTGAATCGGAAAAATATCGTTTTTGAATGGAGAATCGTGTTGAATCGAAAAAATCGATATATAATCGAATCGCGACCCCAAGAATCGATATTGAATCGAATCGTGGGACACCCAAAGATTCGCAGCCCTATTGTCAATAGTATCATTTGTCTATAGCAGGGGTCCCCAAACTTTTTGACTCGGGGTTAAAAAAAATTTAGCCGGGGGCCGTGCTGTAAAATATATATCAGGTCAGGAAATAACACGGAGGCTATTTCATCCCTACAAGCCTGTTTCGCAGGTTTCCCTGCTCTTCAGGGGATTTTATAATAGCACAGTCTCCAGCTTCACGGTGGCAGAGGGGTTAGTGCGTCTGCCTCACAATACGAAGGTCCTGAGTAGTCAGGGTTCAATCCCGCGCTTGGGATCTTTCTGTGTGGAGTTTGCATGTCCTCCCCGTGAATGGGTGGGTTCCCTCCGGGTTCCTCCCACTTCCAAAGAGGCTTTCTCATCCCTTCAAGCCTTTTTCACAAGTTTCCCTGCGCTTCAGGGGATTTTCTGGATTATCCAGAAAATAGTGCTCGATACCGTGGTAGAGCGCAATATGTATGTGTGGGAAAAATCACAAGACTACTTCATCTCTACAGAACTGTTTCATGAGGGGTTCCCTCAATCATCAGGAGATTTTTTTTTTCGCCTGATGATTGAGGGAACCCCTCATGAAACAGTTCTGTAGAGATGAAGTAGTCTTGTGATTTTTCCTCACACATACATATATATATATATATATATATATATATATATATATATGTATATATGTATGTATGTATATATATATATATATATATATATATATATATATATATATATATATATATATATATGTATATATATATATACATATATATATATATATATATATATATATATATACATACATACATATATATATATATATATATATATATATATATATATATATATATATATATATATATATATATATATATATATATATATATATATATATATATATATATATATATATATATATATATATATATATATATATATATATATATATATATTCCGAGCGCAATGATGTCACATTATCAATGGGAAAATGCATTTTTAAACAATATTATTTGCCCGGGCGGCTAGGAGACACCGAGAGTAACAAGCAGTATAAAATGGATTAGAAAGGACGGATTTAAAAAAAATTAAAGTACGAAAATAATATTAAAAATTTAAAATTTTAACTTGGGACTTACCCGCGGGCCGGATTTTGGATGCTGGCGGGCCGTATCCGACCCGCAGGCCGTAGTTTGGGGACCCGTGGTCTACAGCATTGTTTTAAGTACGCCTCTGCGCAAAATGGAACCCTATATTTGAAGAAACAAAAAATAGAAAGCAATTTACACCAAAAAATACCCAGAATTCCCGGTCTTCCGGGGTTATTCTCCCCATTGAAAATGAATGAGCTGTTTTTTTCAGACTTGGACAATTTCCACATTTCTCAACTGATTTGAACCGATCCACCGTCCACACACTCCACTCACAACCATTTTCCAAGTTAAACAAAAATTCCCAGAATTCCTGGTTCTCCAAAGCACTCTTTTCACCTCTTCTTGGAAACTTTTCACCGGCCACATTTTTCAACCATTTTTGACCCATTCACCTTCAAAACATTCCTCTTAAACTAGCATTTTATTCACCGGTTTTGCCGAAATTCCAGGAATTCCGTAATACCCATTTAAAGTTAAACTGTTACAGCAACCGTTTTGAAAAATTCCAACACCAACCCATTGATGTCATCTAGGACAATTGTTTTATCTCCAATATTTAAAAAAAATCCAGTTTTTCTATGAAATTCCCATTCAAATGAGTGGAAGTTTTCATAACTATACAATGCCCAAAATTTCAAACTGATTCCGATCTTTCAACCATCAACCCACACTGCTCTTCACACATGTCAAATGCAAAACATGTTGTCCCTTTCCCAAAATTCCCGGTTTTCCCTGGATTACAAGTAATTTTTCTCCTCATTGATAATGAATGGGCATAATAAAAAATCTCAATAGATTTGAACCATTCCATCATCCACACACTCCACTAACCTTGGACAATCACACTACCATTTTCCAAGTAAAAAAAAAATCCTGGAATTCCGAGAGTTCCCGGTTCTCCAAAGCACTCTTTTCACCCCTTCTTAGAAAATTTTCACTGGCCACATTTTTAGACCGTTTTTGACCATTCCACCTTCAAAACATTCGTCTTATTGGGGACAACAAAACTACCATTTGTTTTTCCGGTTCTGCCGAAAGTTCCAGGAATCCCGTATTACCCATTTAAATTTAAACTGTTACATTAACCATTTTGAAATATTTTAACACCGACCCATTCATGTCATCTAGGACAATTGTTTTATTACCTATATTTAAAAAAAAAAATCAATTTTTTCCCAAAATTCCTAAATTTCTATGAAATTCCCATTCAAATGAGTGGACGTTTTCATAATAATACAAATCCCAAAATTTCAAACTGATTCCGATCTTTCAACCATCAACCCACACTGCTCTTCCCATATGTCAAATGCAAAACATGTTGTCCCTTTCCCAAAATTCCCAGTTTTCCCGGGATTACCAGTACATTTTCTCCTCATTGACAATGAATGGGCATTTTGAAAAATTCTAATCAGATTTGAACCGTTCTAACTTCCACACACTCCACTCACCTTGGACAATCACATTACCATTTTCCAAGTTTTAAAACAACTCCAGGAATTCGCAGAATTCCCGGTTCTCCAAAGCACTCTTTTCACCTTTTCTTTGAAACTTTTCACCGGCCACATTTTTCAACCGTTTTTTGACCTTTCTACCTTCAAAACATTCCTCTTAATTGGTGACAACTACCATTTTTTTCACCGGTTCTGCCGAAAATTCCAGGAATCCCTTATTACCCATTTGAATTTAAACTGTTACATTAACCATTTTTGAAAGATTTTAACACCGACCCATTCATGTCATCTAGGACAATTGTTTTATTACCTATATTTAAAAAAAATCCAGTTTTTCCCGAAATTCTCAAATTTCTATGAAATTCCCATTCAAATGAGTGGACGTTTTCATAATAATACAAATCCCAAAATTTCAAACTGATTCCGATCTTTCAACCATCAACCCACACTGCTCTTCACATATGTCAAACGCAAAACATGTTGTACCTTTCCCCAAATTCCCAGTTTTCCCGGGATTACCAGTAAATTTTCTCCTCATTGACAATGAATGGGCATTTTGAAAAATTCTAATCAGATTTGAACCGTTCTAACTTCCACACACTCCACTCACCTTGGACAATCACATTACCATTTTCCAAGTTTTAAAACAACTCCAGGAATTCGCAGAATTCCCGGTTCTCCAAAGCACTCTTTTCACCTTTTCTTGGAAACTTTTCACCGGCCACATTTTTCAACCGTTTTTTGACCTTTCTACCTTCAAAACATTCCTCTTAATTGGTGACAACTACCATTTTTTTCATCGGTTCCGCCGAAAATTCCAGGAATCCCTTATTACCCATTTGAATTTAAACTGTTACATTAACCATTTTTGAAAGATTTTAACACCGACCCATTCATGTCATCTAGGACAATTGTTTTATTACCTATATTTAAAAAAAATCCAGTTTTTCCCGAAATTCTCAAATTTCTATGAAATTTCCAAATTTCTATGAAATACCCATTCAAATGAGTGGACGTTTTCATAATAATACAAATCCCAAAATTTCAAACTGATTCCGATCTTTCAACCATCAACCCACTCTGCTCTTCACATATGTTAAACGCAAAACATGTTGTACCTTTCCCCAAATTCCCAGTTTTCCCGGGATTACCAGTAAATTTTCTCCCCATTGACAATGAATGGGCATTTTGAAAAATTCTAATCAGATTTGAACCGTTCTAACTTCCACACACTCCACTCACCTTGGACAATCACATAGCCATTTTCCAAGTTTTAAAAAAACTCCAGGAATTCGCAGTATTCCCGGTTCTCCAAAGCACTCTTTTCACCTTTTCTTGGAAACTTTTCACCGGCCACATTTTTCAACCGTTTTTTGACCTTTCTACCTTCAAAACATTCCTCTTAATTGGTGACAACTACCATTTTTTTCACCGGTTCTGCCGAAAATTCCAGGAATCCCTTATTACCCATTTGAATTTAAACTGTTACATTAACCGTTTTGAAAAATTCTAACACTGACCCATTCATGTCATCTAGGACAATTGTTTTATTACCTATATTTAAAAAAAATCCAGTTTTTCCCGAAATTCCTAAATTTCTATGAAATTCCCATTCAAATGAGTGGACGTTATCATAATAATACAAATCCCAAAATTTCAAACTGATTCCCATCTTTCAACCATCAACCCACTCTGCTCTTCACATATGTTAAACGCAAAACATGTTGTACCTTTCCCCAAATTCCCAGTTTTCCCGGGATTACCAGTAAATTTTCTCCCCATTGACAATGAATGGGCATTTTGAAAAATTCTAATCAGATTTGAACAGTTCTAACTTCCACACACTCCACTCACCTTGGACAATCACATGACCATTTTCCAAGTTTTAAAAAAACTCCAGGAATTCGCAGAATTCCCGGTTCTCCAAAGCACTCTTTTCACCTTTTCTTGGAAACTTTTCACCGGCCACATTTTTCAACCGTTTTTTGACCTTTCTACTTTCAAAACATTCCTCTTAATTGGTGACAACTACCATTTTTTTCACCGGTTCTGCCGAAAATTCCAGGAATCCCTTATTACCCATTTGAATTTAAACTGTTACATTAACCATTTTTGAAAGATTTTAACACCGACCCATTCATGTCATCTAGGACAATTGTTTTATTACCTATATTTAAAAAAAAATCCAGTTTTTCCCGAAATTCTCAAATTTCTATTAAATTCCCAAATTTCTATGAAATTCCCAAATTTCTATGAAATTCCCATTCAAATGAGTGGACGTTTTCATAATAATACAAATCCCAAAATTTCAAACTGATTCCGATCTTTCAACCATCAACCCACACTGCTCTTCTCATATGTCAAACGCAAAACATGTTGTACCTTTCCCCAAATTCCCAGTTTTCCCGGGATTACCAGTAAATTTTCTCCTCATTGACAATGAATGGGCATTTTGAAAAATTCTAATCAGATTTGAACCGTTCTAACTTCCACACACTCCACTCACCTTGGACAATCACATAGCCATTTTCCAAGTTTTAAAAAAACTCCAGGAATTCGCAGAATTCCCGGTTCTCCAAAGCACTCTTTTCACCTTTTCTTGGAAACTTTTCACCGGCCACATTTTTCAACCGTTTTTTGACCTTTCTACCTTCAAAACATTCCTCTTAATTGGTGACAACTACCATTTTTTTCCACCGGTTCTGCCGAAAATTCCAGGAATCCCTTATTACCCATTTGAATTTAAACTGTTACATTAACCATTTTTGAAAGATTTTAACACCGACCCATTCATGTCATCTAGGACAATTGTTTTATTACCTATATTTAAAAAAAAATCCAGTTTTTCCCGAAATTCTCAAATTTCTATGAAATTCCCAAATTTCTATGAAATTCCCAAATTTCTATGAAATTCCCAAATTTCTATGAAATTCCCAAATTTCTATGAAATTCCCATTCAAATGAGTGGACGTTTTCATAATAATACAAATCCCAAAATTTCAAACTGATTCCGATCTTTCAACCATCAACCCACACTGCTCTTCCCATATGTTAAACGCAAAACATGTTGTACCTTTCCCCAAATTCCCAGTTTTCCCGGGATTACCAGTAAATTTTCTCCCCATTGACAATGAATGGGCATTTTGAAAAATTCTAATCAGATTTGAACCGTTCTAACTTCCACACACTCCACTCACCTTGGACAATCACATTACCATTTTCCAAGTTTAAAAAAAATTCCAGGAATTCTCAGAATTCCCAGTTCTCCAAAGCACTCTTTTCACCTCTTCTTGGGAACTTTTCACCGGCCACATTTTTCAACCGTTTTTTGACCTTTCTACCTTCAAAACATTCCTCTTAATTGGTGACAACTACCATTTTTTTCATCGGTTCTGCCGAAAATTCCAGGAATCCCTTATTACCCATTTGAATTTAAACTGTTACATTAACCATTTTTGAAAGATTTTAACACCGACCCATTCATGTCATCTAGGACAATTGTTTTATTACCTATATTTAAAAAAAAATCCAGTTTTTCCCGAAATTCTCAAATTTCTATGAAATTCCCATTCAAATGAGTGGACGTCTTCATAATAATACAAATCCCAAAATTTCAAACTGATTCCGATCTTTCAACCATCAACCCACTCTGCTCTTCACATATGTCAAACGCAAAACATGTTGTACCTTTCCCAAAATTCCCGGTTTTCTCGGGATTACCAGTAATTTTTCTCCTCATTGACAATGAATGGGCATTTTGAAAAATTCTAATCAGATTTGAACCGTTCTATAATCCACACACTCCACTCACCTTGGACAATCACATTACCATTTTCCAAGTAAAAAAAAAATCCTGGAATTCCGAGAATTCCCGGTTCTCCAAAGCACTCTTTTCACCCCTTCTTAGAACATTTTCACTGGCCACATTTTTAGACCGTTTTTGAACATTCCACCTTCAAAACATTCGTCTTATTGGGGACAACAAAACTACCATTTGTTTTTACGGTTCTGCCGAAAGTTCCAGGAATCCCGTAATACCCATTTAAATTTAAACTGTTACATTAACCATTTTGAAATATTTTAACACCGACCCATTCATGTCATCTAGGACAATTGTTTTATTACCTATATTTAAAAAAAAAAATCAATTTTTTCCCAAAATTCCTAAATTTCTATGAAATTCCCATTCAAATGAGTGGACGTTTTCATAATAATACAAATCCCAAAATTTCAAACTGATTCCGATCTTTCAACCATCAACCCACACTGCTCTTCCCATATGTCAAATGCAAAACATGTTGTCCCTTTCCCAAAATTCCCAGTTTTCCCGGGATTACAAGTAATTTTTCTCCTCATTGACAATGAATGGGCATTTTGAAAAATTCTAATCAGATTTGAACCGTTCTAACTTCCACACACTCCACTCACCTTGGACAATCACATAGCCATTTTCCAAGTTTTAAAAAAACTCCAGGAATTCGCAGAATTCCCGGTTCTCCAAAGCACTCTTTTCACCTTTTCTTGGAAACTTTTCACCGGCCACATTTTTCAACCGTTTTTTGACCTTTCTACCTTCAAAACATTCCTCTTAATTGGTGACAACTACCATTTTTTTCACCGGTTCCGCCGAAAATTCCAGGAATCCCTTATTACCCATTTGAATTTAAACTGTTACATTAACCATTTTTGAAAGATTTTAACACCGACCCATTCATGTCATCTAGGACAATTGTTTTATTACCTATATTTAAAAAAAATCCAGTTTTTCCCGAAATTCTCAAATTTCTATGAAATTCCCATTCAAATGAGTGGACGTTTTCATAATAATACAAATCCCAAAATTTCAAACTGATTCCCATCTTTCAACCATCAACCCACTCTGCTCTTCCCATATGTCAAACGCAAAACATGTTGTACCTTTCCCCAAATTCCCAGTTTTCCCGGGATTACCAGTACATTTTCTCCTCATTGACAATGAATGGGCATTTTGAAAAATTCTAATCAGATTTGAACCGTTCTAACTTCCACACACTCCACTCACCTTGGACAATCACATTACCATTTTCCAAGTTTTAAAAAAACTCCAGGAATTCGCAGAATTCCCGGTTCTCCAAAGCACTCTTTTCACCTTTTCTTGGAAACTTTTCACCGGCCACATTTTTCAACCGTTTTTTGACCTTTCTACCTTCAAAACATTCCTCTTAATTGGTGACAACTACCATTTTTTTCACCGGTTCTGCCGAAAATTCCAGGAATCCCTTATTACCCATTTGAATTTAAACTGTTACATTAACCATTTTTGAAAGATTTTAACACCGACCCATTCATGTCATCTAGGACAATTGTTTTATTACCTATATTTAAAAAAAAATCCAGTTTTTCCCGAAATTCTCAAATTTCTATGAAATTCCCAAATTTCTATGAAATTCCCATTCAAATGAGTGGACGTTTTCATAATAATACAAATCCCAAAATTTCAAACTGATTCCGATCTTTCAACCATCAACCCACTCTGCTCTTCACATATGTTAAACGCAAAACATGTTGTACCTTTCCCCAAATTCCCAGTTTTCCCGGGATTACCAGTAAATTTTCTCCCCATTGACAATGAATGGGCATTTTGAAAAATTCTAATCAGATTTGAACCGTTCTAACTTCCACACACTCCACTCACCTTGGACAATCACATAGCCATTTTCCAAGTTTTAAAAAAACTCCAGGAATTCGCAGAATTCCCGGTTCTCCAAAGCACTCTTTTCACCTTTTCTTGGAAACTTTTCACCGGCCACATTTTTCAACCGTTTTTTGACCTTTCTACCTTCAAAACATTCCTCTTAATTGGTGACAACTACCATTTTTTTCACCGGTTCTGCCGAAAATTCCAGGAATCCCTTATTACCCATTTAAATTTAAACTGTTACATTAACCGTTTTGAAAAATTCTAACACTGACCCATTCATGTCATCTAGGACAATTGTTTTATTACCAGTATTTCAAAAAAATCCAGTTTTTCCTGAAATTCCCAAATTTCTATGAAATTCCCAAATTTCTATGATATTCCCATTCAGAAGAGTGGATGTTTTCATAGTTTCTACAATGCCCAAAATTTCAAACTGATTCCGATCTTTCAACCATCAACCCACACTGCTCTTCACACACGTCGAACGCAAAACATGTTGTCCCTTTCCCAAAACTCCAGGTTTTCCCGGAATTTCTGGTAATTTTTCTCCCCATTGACAATGAATGGACATCATACAAATTTCTTATCAGATTTCAACCGTTCCAACATCCACACACTCCACTCACCTTGGACAATCACACTACCATTTTCCAAGTTAAAAAAAAATTCCTGGAATTCCTAGAATTCCCGGTTCTCCAAAGCACTCTTTTCACCTCTTCTTGGAACCTTTTCACCAGCCACATTTTTCAACCGTTTTTGACCTTTCTACCTTCAAAACGTTCCTCTTAATTGGGACAACAAAACTACCATTTTTAATTCTGTACAGATTCCACGGTTTTCCCGAAATTCCAGGAATTCCAAAATACTCATTTAAATTCAAACTGTGACGTCAACCGTTTTGAAAAAGTCCAACACCAACCCATTCATATCATCTAGGATAAATGTTTTATTACACATATTTTCAAAAATTCCCATTTTTTTCCCCAAATTCCCTAATTTGTAGGAAATTCCCATTCAAATGAATGGACGTGTTCATAGTTATACAATGACCAAAATTCTCTGAATGTCAACCTGATTCCGATCTTTCAACCATCACACTGCTCTTCACATATGTCGAACGCAAAACATGTTGTCCCTTTCCCAAAATTCCTGGTTTTCACGGCATTTCCAGTCATTTTCTCCTCAAATGAATGGGCATTATACAAATTTTTCATCCGATTTGAACCGTTCCAACAACCACAAACCCTGGACATTCATCCCAGCATATTTCCCGGTTCCGAAAATTCTCTAATTACCCGGAATTACCAGGAATCCCCCCCCCCCCCCCCGCTGAAAATGAATGAGCAACATAAAAACCTCTCCATATTCCACATTTCTGAGGCGATTCAAACCATTCTCTATGGGAATTGCAAACTCAAGTTCACATTGTTTTTTTAGTCTGTAACAAAAAACTATTACATTTGCCTGAAATAGAAAAAAAACATGAGTCATTATTTAAACCACGAACATTTTTCGATCAACTTGGACCATTTGATACTGAGAAGTTAAACTCAATTATTAATAACCAATTGAAAATGATCGGCAACATTAGTTTCGGAGCACAATATATCAAACATTTGAACCTATAAACAAAAATAAACAAAACGACAGTCATGATTAGTGGTAAAAAATGAACACATGTTGCTGTGCACAGCTGTTCAAAGCGGAGTTTCAAGCATGATACTGATAAAGCATGTTCCCCGGGGTCACGCCGCGCCCTCCCCAGGGGGAGAAAGACTAATAATTAAATAATAATTAAATTTTAACTTCTTATTTTTTCCTGTCTTTATGCATTTTTTTTATGTTTTAATTTTTTTTAACAAATGCAATTAATTGAACTTAGTTATTAAAAGAGTATCATGAAAGTGAGGCTGATTAAAAAAAATGTCTATCATACTACATTATAGATAATAATAAATAAATAAATAATAATAAATACATCAAAAAAAAGTGTGACGTTTTACTGTAAACATCCTTAAAACATGAAAAAAAATTTAAATGAACTGAAACATCACGGATGTGTTTGTAGTTAAAAATAAAACACATAAATAAAAACAGTTTGGTATCGGTCAGTCCCTCCGGGATTTATTAGTCATTGTAGTGGCCTAAAATTTTTGTAGGATTTAAAAAAATATATAATTCTAAGTGTTCATTGTAACTCCAAGAAGCACAGAATTTCAGCAAAAAAAAAACCAAAGACTGTTGATGTTTTGCTCGATTTATAGACACAGACTTGAAAGTAGACAGTAAATGTCAGTAAAACGTGTTTTATGCCACTCCTTCTTTGTCTCATTTTGTCCACCAAACGTTTTATACTGTGCGCGAATGAACAAAGGTGAGCTTATCTAAGTCTGTTAATGTTTTGCAGCTCCAGACAGATCACTTTTTTGTACCGTTGGTCCAATATGGCTCTTTCAACATTTCAATTTGCCGACCCCTGACTTAGGCCTACTTCGCTACTCTACTTTAATGTTAATTCTGTCCACAGTTTAATATGTTTGTGGTCATAAACAGGGTGATGACGCCAGAACGACCAACTGAAAAACCAGGCTTAAATAATAATGACATGATTGAAACAGGTGCGTGAGTCCAACACGTGAGACAGGTAAAACTATAGGGTTGCCATGGTGACAAAACAAGGGGGTGAAAAAACAGGATCTAATGGAGTCTTGAAGTAACAGAACATAACAAAATAAAACATGATCACAAGACGTGAAAAATCTGTCCACTACAGCAGTGGTCCCCAACCACCGGGCCGTGGCCCGGTGCCGGGCCGCAAAATAATTTTTTATTGAAAAAAAAAAAAAAAAGTAACATTTTTTAATTAAATCAACATAAAAAACACAATCTACACTTACAATTAGTGCAAAAACCACAAAAATATCCCTCCCTTCATGACAAAAACGTCCCTTTTTTATGACAAAGAAGAAAGAAAAAAAAAGGACCTCCCCCCCTCCCCCGGGCCGCGGGACAAATTATTAAGCGTTGACCGGTCCGCGGATACAAAAAGGTTGGGGACCACTGCACTTCAGAGGACGCTCTCATGAGATTTTAAAAAAAAAATGCAACTTGAGTGGAAAAGGTTTAACTCTAAAGCAGGGGTCCCCAAACTTTTTGACCTGGGGGCCACATTGGGTTAAAATAATAATAAGACAATGTGATTTGCCTGACCGGCTAGGAGATTCTGAGAGTAACTAGCAACAAGCGGTAGAAAAAAAAAAATTTACTTGGGACTTTCCGCGGGCCAGATCTCGAACGCTGGTGGGCCGGATCTGGCCCGCGGGCCGTAGTTTGGGGACCCCTCTTCTAAAGACTTAGTGGCCACATGTGTGGACAGCACCTTTTAGCTTTCATTTCCAAAATTGTGTACTCTACTGAATTGGGGTCTTATGGCCACTTCTGTGGACACTTATACTGCCATCTGGTGTCAGAAGTGTATAACATACAATGGAATTTGGGGGAAAAAAGTGTAAAAATAAGAATCAGCATGTCACTAAACATAAAGTACACGTTTGTGTACTTATGGACCAAGTACATCATATCAAAAGATTATTCTTAATTTTTATTCAAATTAGGGTCCAATAAGCCCAAATAGCAAAGAGAAATAAAAAAAAAAGCATGTAAACAAACAGCTTGGGCCTTAAGGAGCTTAAACGAAGAAGACATCTTAATTGGCTTGAGGGGACACTGCAGGACGTTTCCAAGTTGTTGTCCTTTTGTGATAAAAACAAAAAAACAAACAAAACATGGATTTGCACTTCAGAGAGAGAAGGACTGATGAACCCCTGACTGATAGGACAGGAACTTATTCAAGGTTCTGGACGGGAGGCCGTGCACCTCCCCGCGTCTCCACGCCAAGTTTCAAGTGTTTTTCTCCCCCGAGGCCCTGACCCCGGCAGGACCGCGTGGGACGGAGACTCCGGTGGTGGTGTTGGGGTGGGGGGCGTGTTGCAGGACGCTTGCAGGGAGCGATGCTGATAAACCTTTTTGTTTGTCTTCCCCCCGCAGAGGAACATCTCCATCTTCATCGTCAGGGACAAGATGTCCGACGTCTGCACGCTCTGTCTGCTGCTGCTCTGCTGCTCGGGCCCGGCGTGGAGCGGCGCCCACCGCGGAGGCGCCGGACTGAAAGGTAGGGGAAAAGTTGCGGGCAGAAGATGAAGTTGGTAGTTGGGTTGTACTTGAATAGCGCTTTTCTACCTTTTTTTTTTTTTTTAAAGATCTCAAAGCGGCGGTATAGCTCGGTTGGTAGAGCGGCCGTGCCAGCAACTTGAGGGTTGCAGGTTCGATCCCCGCTTCCGCCATCCTAGTCACTGCCGTTGTGTCCTTGGGCAAGACCCTTTACCTACCTGCTCCCAGTGCCACCCACACTGGTTTAAATGTAACTTAGATATTGGGTTTCACTATGTAAAGCGCTTTGAGTCACTAGAGAAAAAGCGCTATATAAATATGATTCACTTCACAAAGCACTTTGACACTATTTTCCACATTCACACACTCATCAGGACCCATTAGGAGCAAGGGTGAAGTGTCTTGCTCAAGGACACAACGAATTTGGCTAGGGTGGTGGAAGGTGGGGATTGAACCAGGATCCCTCAGGTTGCTGGCACAGCCACCCTTCCCCCAGTTTCCCCTAGTGTAGCATTTTTCAACCACTGTGCCGTGAGATACAGTCTAATGTGCCCTGGGAGATTATCTAATTTCACCTATGTGCAGCTGAGATAGGCTCCAGCAACCCCTGTAGCGGTAGAAAATGGATGGATGGGCTAAAAATATTTTTGGCAAACCAGTAATTATAGTCTGCAAATGATGTGTTGTTTTTGAGTGTCGGTGCTGTCTAGAGCTCGGCAGAGTAACCGTGTAATACTCTTCCATATCAGTAGGTGGCAGCCGGTAGCTAATTGCTTTTGTAGATGTCGGAAGCAGCGGGGGGCAGGGTGCAGGTAAAAAAGGTGTCTGCACTGCAAAAACTGAAATCTAAGTAAGATTAAATATCTCAAATAAGGGTGATATTTGCTTATTTTCTGTCTGATAAGATAACTGTTCTCACTACGCAGATTTTTTGTTAGTGTTTTACTCGTTTTAAGTGTTTTGGTCCTAAATTATCTCAGTCAGATATTACAGCTTGTTGCTGAGATTTGATGACCTATATTGAGTAAAACATGCTTGAAACTAGAATATCTACAGATGCAAAGCTGCGTCATTAACACAAGTGTAAAACTACATTTTTAAAGTAACAATTTCTCACTTCAAGCATGAAAAAAAAAAACATTATTTCAAGATGATGGCATGAGCATTTACTTCATTTAAGAATATTTTTCAACATATCGAGCAAAAAGGTCTTTTTTTTTCTACCAAGAAAAGTGCACCTGTTAGTGAGAATATACTTATTTGAAGGTATTTTGGGGTTCATTGAGGTTAGCTAATTTTACTAGTTTTGGCAAGTCTTGACAAGCCAAATTTTGTTGTTCTATTGGCGGATAATTTTGCTTAGTTCAAATAAAATACCCCTCATTTTTGTATTTTTTTTTTCTTGTTTTTGAACACTCACTCTTTTTTTTTTATTTTATTTTTTTTATTAAATCAACACAAAAACACACAAAATACACTTTCCATCAGTGCATCAACCCCCCAAAGAAAACCCCTCCCTCCCCCATTCACACCCAGCCACACCCACTCACACAAAAAAGGGTTGTTTCTTTCTGCTATCAAAATGCTGGTTCCCACAACATATAAAACACAGTCTGTAAGGGACATAGTCCCTGAAACACACATGATTGTGTGTGTCGCCGGTCCACTAACACTATCATTAATTACTATTTTTTATGTAATTGTTTTATATGATTTTACTTTCTTTTTTATCCCAAAAAAATGTCATGGTTTTCCTTTTTTTTTAATCTCATTTTATTTTATTAAAAAAAAATTAAAAAAAATAACCTTATCTTCATCAGACCAGGTTGTTAATGGAATTAGACTTGTCTAAAAGGTTTTTAAAACCAGGTCCAGTCCAGACAATGTCAAAGTGGGCCTCAGCAACACACACCCTCATCCATGTGCAACAACAAAAATTAGGGAAACAACAGATTGCATATAAGTTATAAACAAAATTACATTTTCATAAAAAGTATTTGTGTATAGTCCATATTATGTCCAAGTCAGATTCAACACACACCTTCATTTTGTACACTCAAAAAAAGGGAACACAACAACAGATAGCATATATGTTGCTGTTGTTGCATATCTATAAACATTATTACATTTTCATAATAAGCCTTTAAGGATTTCCCATCTTTTTTCATGTTTTTTGGCATCATTATCGTTGTCAATCATGTATCTTTCTGAAGTTAAAAAATACTGAATAAATGTTTTAAAGAAAGTAATACTAAGTGAATATCTATTTTTGGCCTTAAAAATAAACCTTTTACCAAGTACTATAATTAAATTAACTAAGTCATGCTTGTCAATAAACTCTCCTAAAATAACAGAAACTATATCAAGCTTCATAAACAAACCAATCCTTGAACACGTTTTTTCAACTTCCACCCAAAAGGAAGACACAATATGACAATACGATAAGTCTCACCTTAAAACTCATCTGTACACTCACTCTTTGCAGTGTAATGCTTAAACCAAAAATAAACAAAAGGTGAGTGCCCCTAAGAAAAAGCATCGAAGCTTAGGGAAAGCTATGCGGAACGAGATTAAAACTGAGCTGGCTGCAAAGTAAACAAAAACGGAACGCTGGACGACAGCAAAGACTTACAGTGGTAGCAAAGACGGCGTCCACAAAGTGCATCCGGACATGACATGACAATCGACGATGTCCCCGCAGAGACGGATAAAAACGAGTGAAATAGTCTTGATTGACAAAACAAAGCAGAAATATCGCTCAAAGGGAGACATGAAACTGCGACAGGAAAATACCAAAAAAAAGAGAAACTGAGTTTTGTTTTTTAATGATTTGTGCTGGTGATGTGCCTCCGCATTTTTTCAACGCAAAAAATGTGCCTTGGCTCCAGAGGTGGGTAGTAACGCGCTACATTTACTCCGTTACATTTACTTGAGTAACTTTTGGGATAAATAGTACTTCTAAGAGTAGTTTTAATGCAACATACTTTAACTTTTATTTGAGTATATTTATAGAGAAGAAAGGCTACCGTTACTCCGCTCCATTTATCTACATTCAGCTCGCTCCTCGCTACTGATTTTTATCGATCTGTTAATGCACGCTTTGTTTTGGTTTGTCAGACCGACCTTCAAAGTAGGATATATCACATGCCTGCGTTTCACCAATCAAATGCAGTCACTGGTGACGTTTGACTCCGTTTCACCAATCAAATGCAGTCACTGGTGACGTTTGACTCGGTTTCACCAATCAAACAGAGCCAGGCGGTCACATGATTAACTGCACATTTTTTTTAAATAAAACCTTTATTTATAAATTACAACATTTACAAACAGTTGAAAATAATAAAGTAAGTACAAAAATAGTACAAAATAGTATAAAAAACGTACAAAACAGCACCAGGGGGTTGTAAATTCAAAGTAAGTAAAATAGAATGCAAAAAAAATGTGTTTTAATAAAATAAACAAAGTGAAAAGCCTTAGGCTCACTCAATCTCCGTAAATAACTTACATTTGGAACACAGCATCATCGTTTGCACATCTTTTTGCTTGTTAGAGGTAGAGTGTTTTAATGTAGAGTTCTAAATCTTTTTTAAAGGCCCAAAAAACAGGTCGGGTATTGACAAACTTACATTTATGAATATAAAACTTAGCCAATAGTATAATGTGGTCGCAAAGGTAAAATTCATTTGCTAATTTTTTTTCAATACAGTGTAAAACCAAATATATGTTATTTAATATATATTATTGTTTTAGTTGCTTAAGAGATATTCCTGGCTCTGAATTTGTTCATTGCTATTTTTATGTTTTTGTGCATTACTTGTTGCCGTCATCATTAAACGAACAGGTTACTCATCAGTTACTAAGTACTTGAGTAGTTTTTTCACAACATACTTTTTACTTTTACTCAAGTAAATATTTGGGTGACTACTCCTTACTTTTACTTGAGTAATAAATCTCCAAAGTATCAGTACTCTTACTTGAGTACAATTTCTGGCTACTCTACCCACCTCTGCTTGGCTCAAAAAAGGTTGAAAAACACTGGTCTAGAGAGCGAGTCACTAGTTGAAATATTGGCGTCCAAGTCAAGAAAATCTTAATTTGCGACGGTTGGTGACGAAATCTGGATTACGTGGAGACCCCTGCCCCGACGCCTCCTAAAAGTAGACGACAGAACGTAACCGCGGCGACGCGACTCGTCGGGGCTGTGATTGGTTGACTCGTTCCACGTTATTTCTGTTTCTTTTCCTCCAATCACATGGCAATATTTATCAATGTACTGATATTTGTTTACGATAATAGCTCTTTTGGTAGAGCGGCCGTGCCAGCAACTTGAGGGTTCCGGGTTCTATCCCCGCTTCTGCTGTCCTACTCACTGCCGTTGTGTCCTCGGGCAAGACACTTTAGCCACCTGCTCCCAGTGCCACCCACACTGCTTTAAATATAACTTAGATGTTGGGTCTCAATATGTAAAGCGCTTTGAGTCGCTAGAGAAAAGCGCTATATAAATATAATTCATTTGACAAAGAACAAATACCACAACTCTTTAATTTCATTGTTTGCTCATGACAAAGGAAGCTAACAAGCTAATAGTCAACACAGAACACCGCTCACAATCTGTCGCTGGCGTTGTGTTTACAGTGTAGTTTCATGTTGTCATGTAGCGTAGTTTCATGTTGTCATGTAGCGTAGTTTCATGTTGTCATGTTATCATGTAGCGTAGTTTCATGTTATCATGTAGCGTAGTTTCATGTTGTCATGTAGCGTAGTTTCATGTTGTCGTGTTATCATGTAGCGTAGTTTCATGTTATGTTATCATGTAGCGTAGTTTCATGTTATCATGTAGCGTAGTTTCATGTTGCTGTCATGTTATCGTGTAGCGTAGTTTCATGTTGTCATGTTATCATGTAGCGTAGTTTCAAGTTGTCATGTTATCATGTAGTGTAGTTTCATGTTATGTAGCGTAGTGTCATGTTGTCATGTTATCATGTAGCGTAGTTTCATGTTGTCATGTTATCATGTAGCGTAGTTTCATGTTGTCATGTTATCATGTAGCATAGTTTCATGTTGTTGTCATGTTATCATGTAGTGTAGTTTCATGTTGTCATGTTGTCATGTTATCATGTAGTGTAGTTTCATGTTTTTGTCATGTTATCATGTAGCGTAGTTTCATGTTGTTGTCATGTTGTCATGTTACCATATAGCGTAGTATCATGTTGTCATGTTATCATGTAGCGTAGTTTCATGTTGTTGTCATGTTATCATGTAGTGTAGTTTCATGTTTTTGTCATGTTGTCATGTTACCATATAGCGTAGTATCATGTTGTCATGTTATCATGTAGCGTAGTTTCATGTTGTCGTGTTATCATGTAGCGTAGTTTCATGTTTTTGTCATGTTATCATGTAGCGTAGTTTCATGTTGTCATGTTATCATGTAGCGTAGTTTCATGTTGTCATGTTATCATGTAGCGTAGTTTCATGTTGTCATGTTATCATGTAGCGTAGTTTCATGTTTTTGTCATGTTATCATGTAGCGTAGTTTCATGTTGTCATGTTATCATGTAGCGTAGTTTCATGTTGTCATGTTATCATGTAGCGTAGTTTCATGTTGTCATGTTATTATGTAGTGTAGTTTCATGTTGTCATGTTATCATGTTGTCATGTTATCATGTAGCATATTTTCATGTTGTCATGTTATGTAGCGAAGTTTCATGTTGTCATGTTATCATGTCATGTTGTCATGTTATGTCATGTTGTCATGCTATCATGTAGCCTAGTTTCATGTTGTCATGTTATCATGTAGCATAGTTTCATGTTGTCATGTAGCCTAGTTTCATGTTGTCATGTTATCATGTAGCGTAGTTTCATGTTGTCATGTTGCCATGTTATCCTGTTGTCATGCCGCGTAGTTTCATGTTGTTATGTAGCGTAGTTTCATGTTGTCATGTTGTTGTCATGTTATACTGTAGCGTAGTTTCATGTCATGTTATCATGTTGTCATGTTCTCATATTGTCATGTTGTCATGTAGCGTAATTTCATGTTGTCATGTTGTCATGTTGTCACGTGTGTCACGTTATCACGTTATCATATTGTCTTCTTGTCATGTTGTCATGTTGTCATGTTGTTATGTTGTCATGTTGTCACATGTGTCACGTTATCACGTTATCATATTGTCTTCTTGTCATGTTGTCATGTTATCATGTTGTCATGTTGTCATGTTATCATGTTGTCATGTTATCATGTTGTCATGTTGTCATGTAGCGTAGTATCATGTTACCATGTTGTCATGTTGTCATGTTATCATGTTATCATGTTGTCATGTAGCGTAGTTTCATGTTATCATGTTATCATGTTGTCATGTTATCATGTTGTCATGTAGCATAGTTTCATGTTATCATGTTGTCATGTAGCATAGTTTCATGATGTCATGTAACATAGTTTTATGTTATCATGTTGTCATTGTCTGTCTATCTGTGTTGGCCCTGCGATGAGGTGGCGACTTGTCCAGGGTGTACGCCGCCTTCCGCCCGATTGTAGCTGAGATAGGCGCCAGCGCCCCCCGCGACCCCGAAAGGGAATAAGTGGTAGAAAATGGATGGATGGATGTTGTCATGTTATCATGTTGTCATGTTGTCATGTTGTCATGTTGTCATGTTATCATGTTGTCAAGTTGTTCAGGATGATGAGAGATGCAAAAAACATGGACTTGCACAGGTTGAGTGCGTGCAAAGACACTTTCAATGAGCTCGTGGACGTCCTCTGAAACGTCAACTCTGGCTGTCACGCCAGAAACACCCTGGGGACTTTTTTTTTTTGTAGCGCGCGTGCGAGAACTTTCAAGTCAGTCCAAAGCTCGGGGCCTTTAATACCAGCGCCACCCGTCAACAAAGACGCCGGAATAAAATGTTTCACGTTTTCAGTCTGGGAGCCACACAAAGAAAGCAAAAAGTGTGTTTTGGCGCCGCAAGAAGCCCGAGGCCGGGAAGTGGAAAAGTGCCAGCTGCAGAGGAAGAGGAGGAAGAGGCGTGTCTTCATCTTCATTGATGCTTCTGCAGCAAGGCCTCAAAGGTGTAAAATAAAGCTCCAAGTTCTCCATCGCCAGAGAGGTGAAGAATAATTAAATATGTCAGGATGGACTTTTTTTCTTTTCTCTTGATGAAAGACAATATGCCCCCCCCCCCCCCCCCCCCCCCCACACACACACACACACACAAACACACCTGCCCCCAGGTGAGACCAGCAGAGGCTTGTTCCGTGGAAGGAAGCTCTCATCTCAGCCTTATTTACAAGACACAGACCAGTGAAGATGGATCTCACACTGAAGACCAGGACTTTCTACTTCGGCGCTGGCGCATTCCATCTATGGCCGCGCCCCCTTGCCGAGACGGCGGCGCGCCCTCAGGACCACAAGAAAGAAGCGAATGCTTCTTACATCTTTAGTCCGCTTTGAACCATCCGCTTCTTTTTTTTTTTTTTGCTCCGCCGACTGAGACCAGAACTAGAATTTACTCGAATTTAGATCCGAGGAAAAATGGACGATAAACAATCTTTGGGGGCGGGTGTAGCTCGGTTGGTAGAGTGGCCGTGCCAGCAACTTGAGGGTTGCAGGTTCGATTCCCGCTTCCGCCATCCTAGTCACTGCCGTTGTGTCCTTGGGCAAGACACTTTACCCACCTGCTCCCGGTGCCACCCACACTGGTTTAAATGTAACTTAGATATTGGGTATCACTATGTAAAGCGTTTTGAGTCACTAGAGAAAAGCGCTATATAAATATAATTCACTTGGTTTTTTTTTTAGTTTTTAGCAGAAAAAAATAGACATTTGCCTGAATTTAATAATACATATTTTTTTGATCCTTATTTAAACTATAAACTTTTTTTGTCCTACTTCAACCATTTGTCACTTGGTAAATAAAGTTAAATAAACTCAATAAATAATTAACAATTTATAAAACACTTTATTCTACAAAACTAAAAATAATAAAACAATTTTAATCAAAACGAGGATTTGCTACAATGAACAGCTTTTCGAAGCAGGCATTATCCCAGCAGGCTCAAAACTTTGAAACAACGTTGAAAACTTGGGGCGGTATAGCTCGGTTGGTAGAGCGCCCGTGCCAGCAACTTGAGGGTTCCAGGTTCGATCTCCGCTTCTGCCAACCTAGTCACTGCCGTTGTGTCCTTGGGCAAGACACTTTTACCCGCCTGCTCCCAGTGCCACCCACACTGGTTTGAAAAATGTAACTTAGATATTGGGTTTCAGGCTTGAGGTGAAGGTTAATTAGCTTTTAGCATTTTGGGACGGCGTGGCGCAGTGGGAGACTGGCTGTGCGCAACCCGAGGGTCCCTGGTTCAATCCCCACCTAGTACCAACCTCGTCACGTCCGTTGTGTCCTGAGCAAGACACTTCACCCTTGCTCCTGATGGGTGCTGGTTGGCGCCTTGCATGGCAGCTCCCTCCATCAGTGTGTGAATGTGTGTGTGAATGGGTGAATGTGGAAGTAGTGTCAAAGCGCTTTGAGTACCTTGAAGGTAGAAAAGCGCTATACAAGTACAACCCATTTATCATTTAACGTTAGCTCATTTTGCAGGGTGTGTGTGAATGTGTGTATGTGTGTGTGTGTGTTTTACGGACAGAAACGCTTTGAATGGCAGCGTCCCTGCTATCACATGTTGATAAAGATATAACATATACATAATAAAAGTCAACTGCAGGCTTCCCAAATGCTGTGATAAATTAAACATGATGAGTTGACTTGAAACTGTTTAATGTTGCACTTTTTATATGTAGAAGACATTTTTTGTCATTTTATTTAATCTGAGCAACAATTTGAAGCAGTTTTATGTTGATTAATGTGGGCAGAGTTATTATAGTGTTCCCAATGTTAAAAGGATAAAGCCATTGTTTACAAATTTGGTAAATAAATAACCAAAATATTTATATTTTGTTGTTTTCTTTCTGTACCTAAAATGAACCAAACCGTGACCTCTAAACCGAGGTACGTACCGAACCAACATTTTTGTGTACCGTTACACTCCTATTATTAGTAGATCATTAGTCTGTGCCGGACCGAGAGGCCGCCGACGTCCACGGGGGAACGTTTTGGCAAGGAGTTAAAATCATTTCATGTCTTAATCAAAAGAGACGTTATCCTGCCAAAGACTCTTCAATGCTGTGCTGGCATATTTGGAAAGGGGGGGGGGGGGGGGCATGCTGGTGGTCAACGCATTCAGCGAGACCACGGAGAGGGCGGGCAGCTCGACTTCAAAGCCGCTCTCCTGACGCAGATTGATCTGACGCTCGGCGGTCTCCACATTTGAATTCATGCACAATTTGGTTCTTTCAGCTTGTGCCGCTCTGACCGGGCCAGACAAGCGCCTTGTTTGTGTTGTGCTTGTTTGTGTTTGCCCCCTCGCCTCGGGGGGTGACGATTCACACTCTGCCGCGAGTTCAACGGCGGGGCATGTCCGTCTCTGTCCCGCTCGCAAGTTCATTAGCACCGGTCCTCGGACTGCAGACAGGTTTTCTAAGCGGTCCCGTTTTTTTTTGTTTTTTTTTGTCTCTCTCGTCTCCAGACTCAATGTTGCAATTGTGCGTTCGTTCCTGAGCGTATGAACGGTTTGTGTACTTTGGGGCAGTTACTGAAAGAAAAATGCAGCACTTCACTCCCGACAGGGGAACAGATTGCCTTTTCACTAAGCGCTCGCAGGAAGCAATCAAACCGAAAATTGCCCTGGAAAATTGCTGGTTCTGAGTGACTGAGCGGTAATGGAGGTCCCCAAACATATGCTGCTCGTAGAGCGAGTGGGCGAGCCCATGAATGGGCGAGCGACCCAATGAATGGAGGCCACTGTGGCCCACGGTGACATGATAGCCGCCAGGTTATCTGGGCATTCATCGCCATTTCCTGAAACGGTCTAGGAACAAGATGTTCGATGTTCCAGGATGTGTTAGTGTAACCCGCGTGGTTAAGTCCCTTTTTCCGGTCCTGCATGAGAGACGCGCATGCCAGCTACCATGCTAAAAGCCCGGGCTATCGAACCCGATCAGGGAGTGACGTTTACCAACGTACACACGGCCCTGCTCTGTTACAAACACCCCACTAAACCTCCCTCTCATCCGGGTCACGGCACCACAGTAACCCGTCTGGTTCAGTCTTGTGTTCCGCCTGGGACTCAAAACTTGAGATGTTCGGCTTGAGAGAAGATTGTGCAAGCTACTGAGCTAAAATTTTAGCCTGTGCTAGCAACACGACACTGTTCATGAAATTGTCAGGGAATGAGGTTTACCAACAAGATTGATTGGTTGATTGATTTAGACTTTTATTAGTAGATTGCACAGTACAGTACATATTCCGTACAATTGACCACTAAATGGTAAATCCCGAATAAGTTTTTCAACTTGTTTAAGTCGGGGTCCACGTTAATCAATTCATGGTAAACGTACACATGGGTTTGGCCTCCGTTACAAACACCCCAGTAAACCTCACTCTCATCCGGGTCACGGCACCACTGTTACCCGTCTGGTTCGGTCTTCTGTTCCGCCTGGAACTCAAACTTGAGATGTTGGGCATGAAGGAAGAAGAGCGTGCTTACTCCCGAGCTAAAAGCCTGTGCTAGAAACACGATACTGTTCACGAAATTGTCAGGGAGGGAGGTTAACCAACGTTTTTGATTGATTTATTGAGACTTTTATTAGTAGATTGCACGGTATAGTACATTTTCCGTACAATTGACCACTAAATGGTATGACCCGGATACATTTTTGAACTTGTTTAAGTCGGGGTACACGTTAATCAATTCATGGTAAACGTACACATGGGTCTGGTCTCCGTTACAAAGACCCCAGTAAACCTCACTCTCATCCGGGTCACGGCACCACTTTAAACCGTCTGGTTCAGTCTTCTGTTCCGCCTGGAACTCAAAACTTGAGATGTTCGGCTTAAGAAAAGATTGTGCAAGCTACTGAGCTAAAAGCCTGTGCTAGCTACATGATACTGTTCATGAAATTGTCAGGGAGTGAGGTTAAGAAACGTTTTGGATTGATTGATTGATTGAGACTTTTATTAGTAGATTGCACAGTACAGTACATATTCCATACAATTGACCACTAAATGGTAAGACCCGAATACGTTTTTCAACTCGTTTAAGTCGAGGTCTACGTTAATCAATTCATGGTAAACGTACACATGGGTCTGGCCTCCGTTACAAACACCCCAGTAAACCTCCCTCTCATCCGGGTCACGGCACCACTGTTACCCGTCTGGTTCGGTCTTCTGTTCCGCCTGGGACTCAAAACTTCAGATGTTCGGCTTTAGAGAAAATTGTGCAAGCTACTGAGCTAAAAGCCTGTGCTTGCAACACAATACTGTTCATGAAATTGTCAGGGAGTGAGGTTAACCAACGTTTTTGATTGATTGATTGATTGGTTTATTGATTGACACTTTTATTAGTAGATTGCACAGTTCAGTACATATTCCGTACAATTGACCACTAAATGGTAAGACCTGAATAAGTTTTTCAACATGTTTAAGTCGGGGTCCACGTTAATCAATTCATGGTAAACGTACACATAGGTTTGGCCTCTGTTACAAACACCCCAGTAAACCTCACTCTCATCCGGGTCACGGCACCACTGTTACCCGTCTGGTTCGGTCTTCTGTTCCGCCTGGAACTCAAACTTGAGATGTTGGGCATGAAGGAAGAAGAGCGTGCTTACTCCCGAGCTAAAAGCCCATGCTAGAAACACGATACTGTTCATGAAATTGTCAGGGAGGGAGGTTAACCAACGTTTTTGATTGATTGATTGAGACTTTTATTAGTAGATTGCACAGTTCAGTACATATTCCATACAATTGACCACTAAATGGTAAACCCGAATAAGTTTTTCAACTTGTTTAAGTCGGGGTCCACGTTAATCAATTCATTGTAAACGTACACATGGGTCTGGCCTCCGTTACAAACACCCCAGTAAACCTCACTCTCATCCGGGTCACGGCACCACTGTAACCCATCTGGTTCGGTCTTCTGTTCCGCCTAGGACTCAAAACTTGAGATGTTCGGCTTGAGAGAAGATTGTGCAAGCTACTGAGCTAAAAGCCGGTGCTAGCAACATGATACTGTTCATGAAATTGTCAGGGAGTAAGGTTAACCAATGTTTTGGATTGATTGATTGATTGACACTTTTATTAGTAGATTGCACAGTACAGTACATATTCCGTACAATTGACCACTAAATGGTAACACCCGAATAAGTTTTTCAACATGTTTAAGTCGGGGTCCACGTTAATCAATTCATGGTAAACGTACACGTGGGTCTGGCCTCCGTTACAAACACCCCGCTAAACTTCACTCTCATCCTGGTCACGGCACCACTGTAACCCATCTGGTTCGGTCTTCTGTTCCGCCTGGGACTCAAAACTTGAGATGTTCGGCTTGAGAGAAGATTGTGCAAGCTACTGAGCTAAAAGCCAGTGCTAGCAACATGATACTGTTCATGAAATTGTCAGGGAGTAAGGTTAACCAATGTTTTGGATTGATTGATTGATTGAGACTTTTATTAGTAGATTGCACAGTACAGTACATATTCCGTACAATCAACCACTAAATGGTAAGACCCGAATAAGTTTTTCAACTTGTTTAAGTCGGGGTCCACGTTAATCAATTCATGGTAAACGTACACATGGGTCTGGCCTCCGTTACAAACACCCCAGTAAACCTCACTCTCATCCGGGTCACGGCACCATTGTAACCTGTCTGGTTCGGTCTTCTGTTCTGCCTGGGACTCAAAACTTGAGAAGTTCGGCTTGAGAGAAGATGGTGCAAGCTACTGAGCTAAAAGCCGGTGCTAGCAACATGATACTGTTCATGAAATTGTCAGGGAGTAAAGTTTATCAACGTACACATGGGTCTGGCTTTCGTTACAAACACCGCAGGAAACTTCAGTCTCATCCGGGTCATTGCACCACTGTAGCCCGTCAGGTTCGGTCTTCTGTTCCGCCTGGGACTCAAACTGTACGGCACTAGAGAATTTTGTGCAAGCTACTGAGCTAAAAGCCTGTGCTATCGTTAAGTTGTCGGTGAGGTTTACTAACTTACACATGCCCCAGCCACCGTCTGGCCTCTGTAACGCCAGGATTGTTCTGCTTTTGTTAACTCCACTCTCCTCTCCGTTTGTCCTTGCAGATCTCCGAGCCTCCAAGCCTCTGATCGCGCCTGGTTACCCAGAAAACGTCACGGCGCTGGTTTACAGTCAGGCGACGCTGTTGTGTAAAGTCCACCGGCCGGCGTCCACCAAAGTGCAGTGGCTGAAGGCGGAGCTGGGAGAGCCCGGAGGAAGTCCACACTTCAGAGCTCTAACGGTAGCGCCTTAAAGTCCCGGAAAAAACGTTACTCTTTTGTCAAGTCGACTGGCTAAACGTCTACGTTGTGCGCAGGCATTGCAGACCAACGCCTCGAAGGTGAACACCCTGCATCTGTCCAACATCAGTCAGGAGGATGGCGGCGAGTACATCTGCATGGCGGAGCGAACGCACGGCGGAAAAACTGTACAAGCCATGCAGTCGGCGTGGCTGGACGTCCTTCCAGGAACCATCCTTGCCTCAGGTCTACTTTCAAACCTTTTTCCCAATGCCGAGCACAATGGTCGCCAATGAGCTTAAGTGTAAGCTGATACTGTCGTTAGAAACCTGAGAAGAGGGCCAGAAAGTGAGCTCCTCTCCTCCGTCCACCGTCACATGTTCATTAACTCGCCACCTCCCGAGGTCCTCCTCGGGTTTTGTTGGCTCTGCTTGATCACTTTGTCTGACAATCATCCATCAAAGGGACGGCAAAATGAAACAGCTCAGGGGAGGCGAGGGTGTGTGCGGAGGAGGGTCAGTCCTGCTGGTCTCCATGGGGATGTCATTGTTCACGTGAAACATAAAGGAGTGGGGGGTGCATTTAGCATGTTGGATGAAGAAGTGCCCTGATGACCGCTCTCTTAGGTTCAAACACAATCCGAGGAAAGACATTCCTGGCTTGGATGGACAGCGACTTGGTCTAGGGGTGTCCTCATTCATTTCTGTCATTTCAGGGCATTCAGTCCATCGCAACTGTTCAGTTGGTCTTAGCAGATAGTTGAGGCTCATAGACTATAACACAGGTGTACGGCAAGCCAAAACGTAGAAAAATTGGACCAAAAATACAAGAAAAACGATCAGTCTGGAGCCGCAAAAAATGAAAAGCCGTACATTAATCTTATATTGAAGGCAACACATGACATAACTGTCTATATTAGAGCTTTAGTAGCCTACTATCATGAATTGATTAACGTGGACCCCGACTTAAACAAGTTGAAAAACTTATTCGGGTGTTACCATTTAGTGGTCAATTGTACGGAATATGTACTGAACTGTGCAATCTACTAATAAAAGTATCAATCAATCAAATCAAAATGACTACGCAGGCTGAAGCAAATCTTCGTTGACGTAAATGTTGAAATGTAACATTTACTCTACACATTTTTACAACATTAGAAATGGTTTAATCAATGTCGGGTTGTTACGTTGATTTGACCATTGAAATTTGGTCATTTCCCCAACCAATATTCTACAACACAAATACAATGTTGAATTTTGAAACATGCTTTTTGACGGTTTTCATTTAATGTCAGGTTTTGACGTTGATAAGACCATTGAAGTTTGGTAATTTCCCTAACCAATACTCTACAACACAAACCTACCGTTGAAACAACATGCTTATTGACAATGTTTTAATCAATGTCGGGCTCTGACGTTGATTTTACCATTGAAATTTAGTCATTTCCCTGACCAATATTCTATAACCCAAACCTAACGTTGAAACAACATGCTTTTTGGCTATGTTTTAATCAATGTCGGGTTCTGACGTTGATTTGACCATTGAATTTTGGTCATTTTCCCAACCAATATTCTACAACACAAATACAATGTTGGAACAACATGCTTTCTGACGACGTTTAATCAATGTCGGGTTCTGACGTTGATTTGACCATTATAAATTTGGTCATTTCCCCAACCAATATTCTACAACACAAATACAATGTTGGAACAACATGCTTTCTGACAACGTTGATTTGACCATTGAAATTTGGTAATTTCCCCAACCAATATTGTACAACATAAATACAATGTTGAATTTTGAAACAACATGCTTTTTGACGGTTTTCATTTAATGTCAGGATCTGACGTTGATAAGACCATTGAAGTTTGGTCATTTCCCTAACAAATATTCCACAACACAAACCTACCGTTGAAACAACATGCTTTCTGACAAGGTTTAATCAATGTTGGATTCTGGCGTTGATTTGACCATTGAAATTTGGTCATTTCCCCAACCAATATTCTACAACACAAATACAATGTTGAATTTTGAAACATGCTTTTTGACGGTTTTCATTTATTGTCAGGTTTTGACGTTGATAAGACCATTGAAGTTTGGTAATTTCCCTAACCAATATTCTACAACACAAACCTACCGTTGAAACAACATGCTTATTGGCAATGTTTTAATCAATGTCGGGCTCTGACGTTGATTTTACCATTGAAATTTAGTCATTTCCCTGACCAAAATTCTATAACCCAAATCTAACGTTGAAACAACATGCTTTTTGGCTATGTTTTAATCAATGTCGGGTTCTGACGTTGATTTGACCATTGAATTTTGGTCATTTTCCCAACCAATATTCTACAACACAAATACAATGTTGGAACAACATGCTTTCTGACGACGTTTAATCAATGTCGGGTTCTGACATTGATTTGACCATTGAAATTTGGTCATTTCCCCAACAAATATTCTACAACACAAATACAATGTTGAATTTTGAAACATGCTTTTTGACGGTTTTCATTTAATGTCAGGTTTTGACGTTGATAAGACCATTGAAGTTTGGTAATTTCCCTAACCAATACTCTACAACACAAACATAACGTTGAAACAACACGCTTTTTGACAACGTTTAATCAATGTCAGGTTCTGACGTTGATTTGACCATTGACATTTTGGTCATTTCCCCAACCAATATTCAACAAAACAAATCTAACGTTGAAACAACATGCTTTTTGACAACGTTTAATCAATGTCGGGCTCTGACGTTGATTTGACCATTGAAAATTGGTCATTTTCCCAACTAATATTCTACAACACAAACCTAACGTTGGAACAACATGCTTTCTGACAAGGTTTAATCAATGTCGGATTCTGGCGTTGATTTGACCATTGAAATTTGGTCATTTCCCCAACCAATATTCTACAACACAAATACAATGTTGAATTTTGAAACATGCTTTTTGACGGTTTTCATTTAATGTCAGGTTTTGACGTTGATAAGACCATTGAAGTTTGGTAATTTCCCTAACCAATATTCTACAACACAAACATAACGTTGAAACAACATGCTTTTTGACAACGTTTAATCAATGTCAGGTTCTGACGTTGATTTGACCATTGACATTTTGGTCATTTCCCCAACCAATATTCCACAAAACAAATCTAACGTTGAAACAACATGCTTTTTGATGATGTTCAATCAATGTCGGGTTCTGACGTTGATTTGACCATTGAAAATTGGTCATTTTCCCAACTAATATTCTACAACACAAACCTAACGTTGGAACAACATGCTTTCTGACAAGGTTTAATCAATGTCGGATTCTGGCGTTGATTTGACCATTGAAATTTGGTCATTTCCCCAACCAATATTCTACAACACAAATACAATGTTGAATTTTGAAACATGCTTTTTGACGGTTTTCATTTAATGTCAGGTTTTGACGTTGATAAGACCATTGAAATTTGGTAATTTCCCTAACCAATATTCTACAACACAAACATAACGTTGAAACAACATGCTTTTTGACAACGTTTAATCAATGTCAGGTTCTGACGTTGATTTGACCATTGACATTTTGGTCATTTCCCCAACCAATATTCAACAAAACAAATCTAACGTTGAAACAACATGCTTTTTGATGATGTTCAATCAATGTCGGGTTCTGACGTTGATTTGACCATTGAAAATTGGTCATTTTCCCAACTAATATTCTACAACACAAATCTAACATTGAAACAACATGCTTTTTGATGATGTTCAATCAATGTCGGATTCTGGCGTTGATTTGACCATTGAAATTTGTTCATTTCCCCAACCAATATTCTACAACACAAATACAATGTTGAATTTTGAAACATGCTTTTTGACGGTTTTCATTTAATGTCAGGTTTTGACGTTGATAAGACCATTGAAATTTGGTAATTTCCCTAACCAATACTCTACAACACAAACATAACGTTGAAACAACACGCTTTTTGACAACGTTTAATCAATGTCAGGTTCTGACGTTGATTTGACCATTGACATTTTGGTCATTTCCCCAACCAATATTCAACAAAACAAATCTAACGTTGAAACAACATGCTTTTTGACAACGTTTAATCAATGTCGGGCTCTGACGTTGATTTGACCATTGAAAATTGGTCATTTTCCCAACTAATATTCTACAACACAAACCTAACGTTGGAACAACATGCTTTCTGACAAGGTTTAATCAATGTCGGATTCTGGCGTTGATTTGACCATTGAAATTTGGTCATTTCCCCAACCAATATTCTACAACACAAATACAATGTTGAATTTTGAAACATGCTTTTTGACGGTTTTCATTTAATGTCAGGTTTTGACGTTGATAAGACCATTGAAATTTGGTAATTTCCCTAACCAATATTCTACAACACAAACATAACGTTGAAACAACATGCTTTTTGACAACGTTTAATCAATGTCAGGTTCTGACGTTGATTTGACCATTGACATTTTGGTCATTTCCCCAACCAATATTCAACAAAACAAATCTAACGTTGAAACAACATGCTTTTTGATGATGTTCAATCAATGTCGGGTTCTGACGTTGATTTGACCATTGAAAATTGGTCATTTTCCCAACTAATATTCTACAACACAAATCTAACATTGAAACAACATGCTTTTTGATGATGTTCAATCAATGTCGGATTCTGGCGTTGATTTGACCATTGAAATTTGTTCATTTCCCCAACCAATATTCTACAACACAAATACAATGTTGAATTTTGAAACATGCTTTTTGACGGTTTTCATTTAATGTCAGGTTTTGACGTTGATAAGACCATTGAAGTTTGGTAATTTCCCTAACCAATACTCTACAACACAAACATAACGTTGAAACAACACGCTTTTTGACAACGTTTAATCAATGTCAGGTTCTGACGTTGATTTGACCATTGACATTTTGGTCATTTCCCCAACCAATATTCAACAAAACAAATCTAACGTTGAAACAACATGCTTATTGACAACGTTTAATTAATGTCGGGCTCTGACGTTGATTTGACCATTGAAAATTGGTCATTTTCCCAACTAATATTCTACAACACAAACCTAACGTTGGAACAACATGCTTTCTGACAAGGTTTAATCAATGTCGGATTCTGGCGTTGATTTGACCATTGAAATTTGGTCATTTCCCCAAACAATATTCTACAACACAAATACAATGTTGAATTTTGAAACATGCTTTTTGACGGTTTTCATTTAATGTCAGGTTTTGACGTTGATAAGACCATTGAAATTTGGTAATTTCCCTAACCAATACTCTACAACACAAACATAACGTTGAAACAACACGCTTTTTGACAACGTTTAATCAATGTCGGGCTCTGACGTTGCTTTGACCATTGACATTTTGTTCATTTTCCCAACCAGCAACGTGGATCCAACGTTAGACATCAGCGTTGTCTCATTTTACCAATACAACTATTTTGCAACGTGCGCAATAATTCCATCCAGAAGATATTAACTTTGATTGTGCAAAATACTTGAAGTAGCCACAATTGCTCCAGGACTGAGATCTACGAGAATCGTAGCCATGTTAACTTCCGTAAACACAGGGCAGGTTTTTTTTTTTTTTTATGTGAACGACTACATAAAAAGGTGGGATTTGACCAAAAACTCCGACCCTGCAGTGTGAACGTAGCCTTCGATTGGTCGCCTCTGGATGACGATTTCAAGCATTTCTACTTTTTTGCCCCCAATAGACGTTCGTGAGGACCCCAGCAAGGAGACGGTGGAAAATCTCTTCGTAGACTTTGGCAACGTCCTGAACCTTCGCTGCGATGCCAGCGCTCGCCCCGGCATGGCGGTTGTCTGGTACAAGGAAGGAAGCCGGTTGGCGGCCACACCCCGCACCCACATCCATGGCGCCGTCATAGAGATCAAAGACGTTACGGAGGAGGATTCGGGGGTTTATGTGTGCGTTCTTCGTGGAACTCGAGAAGTTTTGAGGAACTTTACCGTCACGGTGACCGGTAAGGATGCAATACGACAGGGGTGTCCAAAGTGCGGGCCGGTGGCCCATCCTAAAAACACTATTATAAAGACAAATATAACAATTGGAATGAAAAAGCAAACAGGTGTAATGTAATCAGAAAATGTTGCAATATTGAGAAAAATAACTATTATTGCTCCCAAAAATATATTTATTTATTTTATTTTATTTATGTATTTATTTGACAGGGACTGTACAAGAAAACTTAGCTTCCCATAGGTAACTGATGTCAAAGTACATAATCCACAGGTTGATTTGCAACCCTTGTCCTTGGTTAGGCTTTTAAAGAAGAGTTGAAAAAAGTGTAAAATACATACAAAAAGGTTTAAGACAAGTACAAAAATAAATATACATTGAAAATAATTGGCCCCATTTGTCCATTACTGCACCAAGTTCTAGTGCTCACACTTCAGTTTTGTGGAGAAAAGTTTAATGTCCGACTGTGACTTTAACTCCATTAAAAAAATGTTTTTATCAATGGATTGATCGGAAGTTGGTCTAGAAATATAAGCGTTGAAAGTAAAAGTAAAATATATTGATATACCATTCATTTTTAGTACTTTTATGATCAGGTGCGTTTCGGATCCCCAAGAACTTTGGTCTGATTTTTTTTAAGCTGCCATTGTTCAAAAAATAATAATGTATCAAAAGCAATGTTGTTATGAATTTTTTATCTATTTTAAGGCTCCAATTAAATATTCCATTTCGAAAAATATTTGGTGAAAGATATGACATATTTTGTGTTTTTGCCATTAAAAAATAAAAAAAAAAATCCCCAAAAAAGGCAAAAAACATTTTTTGAAAATGTATATTGATATTTAACACTTTTATGATTCGGGGTTTTTTGGATCCCCAGGATCTTTAGTCTGATTTTTTTTTTTAAACTGCCATTGTTCAAAAAATAATTATGTATCAAATGCAACGTTGTTATGAATTATTTATCTATGTAAGGCTACAATTAAAATATAAAATTTTTAAAAATATTTGGTGTAAAATATGGCATATTTTGTGTTTTTGCCATAAAAAAATACAAAAAAAATTCCCCCAAAAAGGCAAAAAAACATTTTTTTTTATATATATATTGATATATGACTAATTTGTTATACTTTTACCATTGGGATTTGGATCTTCAAAACCTTTACTTTCGTCAGTTTTTTTTAAAACTGCCACTGTTCAAAAAATAATAGTGTATCAAAAGCAATGTTGTTATAAATTATTTATCTATTAAGGCTCTAATTAAAATATTCCATTTTGAATATTTGGTGAAAAATATGGCATATTTTGTGTTTTTGCCATTAAAATTTTATTTAATTTTTTTCCCAAAAAAAAGGGAAAAAACATTCTTTTATATATTAATTTTTTAATACTTTTATGATTGGGGGAGTTTTGATCCACAAGACCTTGAGTCTGATTTTGTTTTTTAAACTGCCATTGTTCTAAAAATAAGTTGTTATGAATTATTTATCTATTTAAGGCTCCAATTAAAACATTACATTTTGAAAAACATTTGGTGAAAAATATAGCATATTTTGTGTTTTTGCCATACATTTTTTTTTTTTTTTTTAAAGGTGAAAAAAAAAAGTTATTTAAATTTACATTGATCCAATATATATGATACATTTTTGATACTTTAAAAATTGGCGGCATTTTGGATCCCGAAGATCTTTAGTCTGATTTTTTTTAACTGACATTATTCAAAACATAATAATGTATCAAAAGCAATGTTTTTAGGAATTATTTATCCATTTAAGGCTCCAATGAAAATATTCCAGTTTGAAAAATATTTGGTGAAAAATATGGCATGTTTTGTGTTTTTTGCTAATAAAAAAAATAAAAAAAAATCCCCAAAAAAAGGCAAAAAAACTTTTTTTTTAAATATATATAGATTTTTTTAAATACTTTTATGGTTGTGGGAGTTTTGATCCACAAGACCTTGAGTCTGATTTTTTTTTTAAACTGCCATTGTTCAAAAAATAATAAAGTATCAAAAGCAATGTTGTTATAATTTTTTTTATCTATTTAAGGCTCCAATTAAAATAATACATTTTGAAAAATATTTGGTGAAAAATCTGGCATATTTTGTGTTTTGCCATAAAAAATATTATTATTATTAATTTATTTTTTTTAAAGGCGAAAAAAAATAGTTTAATTGTATATTGATATATGGCAAATTTTTAATACTTTTACGATTGGCTGCGTTTTGGATCCCCATGACCTTTAGTCTGATTTTGTTCTTAACTGACATTGTTCAAAACATAATATTGTATCAAAAGCAATGTTGTTAGGAATTATTTATCCATTTAAGGCTTCAATGAAAATATTCCAGTTTGAAAAACATTTGGTGAAAAATATGGCATATTTTGTGTTTTTGCCATTAAAAAAATAATTTTATGAATGGGGGAGTTTTGATCCCCAAGACCTTGGGTCTGATTTTTTTTTTAACTGCCATTGTTGAAAAAATTATAATGTATCAAAAGCAATGTTGTTATGTATTATTGATCTATTTAAGGGTCCAATTAAAATATATATATTTTTTAAATGTTTGATGAAAAATATGGAATATTTTTTTGTTTTTGCCATCAAAAAATATTATTTACTTTTTTAAAAGGGGAAAAAAATGTTATTTAAATATATATTGACATATGACAAATTTTTGATACTTTTAAAATTGCCGGCGTTTTGGATCCCTAAGATCTTTAGTCTAACGTTTCTAAACTGACATTATTCAAAAACCTAAAAATGTATCAAAAGCAATGTTAGGAATTATTAATCCATTTAAGGCTTCAATGAAAATATTCCAGTTTGAAAAATATTTGGTGAAAAATATGGCATATTTTGTGTTTTTGCCATTAAAAAAAAAAAAAAAAGGCAAAAAACATTTCCTGAAAATGTATATTGATTTTTTTAATCCTTTTATGATTGGGGGAGTTTCTATCCCCAAGACCTTGGGTCTGATTTTTTTTTTTAATGGCAGTTTTAAATAGATTATTTATAAATTTAAAGCTCCAATTAAAATATTCAATTTTGAAAAATATTTCGTGAAAAATATGGCATATTTTGTGTTTTTTGCCATAACTTTACTTTTAAAAAAAAAAGGCCAATTTTTTTTTCTTTTTTAAACTTTATGGCAATGGATAGCTCTAACGATCGATGGATGGTTAATTGTTGAAAGTAAAAAATATTAAAATATATATAGATTTTTTTAACTTTAATTGCTTTAATGACGGGTCCCCGAGACCTTTAACATTCACCATAACTGAGGGGAGCCCTCATGGTTTTGATAATAATAAAATATCACAAAAGCCTCCGCATGCTTTTGCTTATTAGTGTTTGACCCTCGGTGGAAAAAGTTTGGACACCCCTGCAACAAGTTAAGAAAAACTGCATTTTTAAAGGCCCAAAAAAAAAATCAATCTGACTTTCCCCACATTGAAGACTCCTTGGGCTCGGGGGACGACGACGAGGACAACGGCTTGGAGGACTCATCATCGGAGGTGGAAAACGACCAAGTTTACATTTCCAGAGGTGTGTTGGTGGTTTGCTTTTGTAGTTTAGCAGCCAACTGGACCTGGAGGCAATGCCATACATGTCTGGTGTGGTACTCACAGGTCCCTACTGGACCCACACCCAGCGTATGGAGAAGAAGCTTTATGCCGTCCCGGCGGGCAACACGGTGAAGTTCCGCTGCCCGGCCATGGGCAGCCCGGTGCCCACCATTCGTTGGCTGAAAAACGGGCGGGACTTTCGAGGAGAGCACCGCATTGGAGGCATCAAGGTAGGAACATTTTCCAAATTCTTATTTCCTTGTTGGTGCGTTATCGAAGTGAAACAGGGACCGGACCGTGTGCACTTTGGTAAACCTCGCTTCAAGAACTGTGCTGGCTATCCAGTTGATAGCTTGGGTTTTTAGCTCGGTAGTCAACAGGCTCGGGACAGGAAAAAAAAACAAGGCAGCCGAACGAGTGAAGTACACGACCAATACAATGGTGCCGTGACCCGGATCGTAGTGAGGTTTAAGGGGGGGATGAGTGTAACGAAGCCCAGCCAGCCAGTCTGGCTGGGCTTTGTGTACGTTGGTAAACTTCACTCCCTGACAGCTTCAAGAGCATTGCTGGCTATCCAGTCGATAGCCCTGGGCTTTTAGCTCAGTGGTCAGCAGACTTGCCTCTCATGCTGGCGACACGGGTTTGAGCCAAACGGGAAAAAACGTGGCGTCGGAAAGAGTGAAGTACACGACTGTTACAATGGTGCCGTGACCCGGATCGGAGAGAGGTTTAGGGGGAGTAGGTGAGTAACAGGGCCATGTCTACGTTCATAAACCTCACTTCAAGAACAGTGCTAGCTATCCAGTTTAAGATCGGTAGTCAGTAGACTGGCCTCTCATGCCGGCGACAGGTTTGAGTGGAACAGAAAGAAAACCAGGTGCCGTGACCCGGATCGGAGAGAGGTTTAGGTAGTCAGCGGACTCGCCTGTCATGCCGGCGACACAGGTTTGAGCGAAACGGGAAAAATGGTGGCATCGGAAAGAGTGAAGTACACGACTGTTACAATGGTGCCGTGACCCGGATCGGAGAGAGGTTTAAGGGGAGTAGGTGAGTAACAGGGCCATGTCTACGTTAGTAAACCTCACTTCAAGAACAGTGCTAGCTATCCAGTTTAAGATCGGTAGTCAGTAGACTGGCCTCTCATGCCGGCGACAGGTTTGAGTGGAACAGAAAGAAAACCGGGTGCCGTGACCCGGATCGGAGAGAGGTTTAGGTAGTCAGCGGACTCGCCTGTCATGCCGGCGACACAGGTTTGAGCGAAACGGGAAAAATGGTGGCATCGGAAAGAGTGAAGTACACGACTGTTACAATGGTGCCGTGACCCGGATCGGAGAGAGGTTTAAGGGGAGTAGGTGAGTAACAGGGCCATGTCTACGTTAGTAAACTTCACTTCAAAAACAGTGCTAGCTATCCAGTTTAAGATCGGTAGTCAGCAGACTGGCCTCTCATGCCGGCGACAGGTTTGAGTGGAACAGAAAGAAAACCAGGTGCCGTGACCCGTATCGGACAGAGGTTTAGGTAGTCAGCGGACTCGCCTGTCATGCCGGCGACACAGGTTTGAGCGAAACGGGAAAAATGGTGGCATCGGAAAGAGTGAAGTACACGACTGTTACAATGGTGCCGTGACCCGGATCGGAGAGAGGTTTAAGGGGAGTAGGTGAGTAACAGGGCCATGTCTACGTTAGTAAACTTCACTTCAAAAACAGTGCTAGCTATCCAGTTTAAGATCGGTAGTCAGCAGACTGGCCTCTCATGCCGGCGACAGGTTTGAGTGGAACAGAAAGAAAACCAGGTGCCGTGACCCGGATCGGAGAGAGGTTTAGGTGGTCAGCGGACTCGCCTGTCATGCCGGCGACACAGGTTTGAGCGAAACGGGAAAAATGGTGGCATCGGAAAGAGTGAAGTACACGACTGCTACAATGGTGCCGTGACCCGGATCGGAGAGAGGTTTAGGGGGAGTAGGTGAGTAACAGGGCCATGTCTACGTTAGTAAACTTCACTTCAAGAACAGTGCTAGCTATCCAGTTTAAGATCGGTAGTCAGCAGACTGGCCTCTCATGCCGGCGACATAGGTTTGATGGGGAACAGAAATGAAAACCAACATATATGATCGCTACAAAGGTGCCGTGACCCGGATCGGAGAGAGGTTTAGGGGGAGTCTGAATAACGGGGCGATGTGTACGTTGGTAAACCTCACTTCAAGAGCAGTGCTGGCTGGCTATCCAGTTTTAGATCGGTAGTCAGGAGACTGGCCTCTCATGCCGGCGACATAGGTTTGAGTGGAACAGAAAGGAAAACCAACGTATACGACCGCTACAACGGTGCCGTGACCTAGATGAGAGAGAGGTTTAGTGGGGTTAGGTGCGTAACGGAGGCCAGCTGGTGTGGCTGGGCCAAGCTTACGTTGGTAAACTTCACTCCTTGCCACCTTAAGAGCAAGGCTGGCTATCCAGTTTTCGATCGGTAGTCAGCAGACTGGCCTCTTATGCCGGCGACATAGGTTTGAGTGGAACAGAAAAAAACAACAACATACACGACCGCTACAAAGGTGCCGTGACCCGGATCGTAGAGAGATTTAGGGGGAGTAGGTGAGTAACGGGGCCATGTGTACATTGATAAATCTTACTTCAAGAAAAGTGCTGGCTATCTAGTTTAAGATCGGTATTCAGCAGACTGGCCTCTCATGCCGGCGACATAGGTTTGAGTGGAACAGAAAGGAAAGACAACGTATACGACCGCTACAAAGGTGCCGTGACCTGGATCGGAGAGAGTTTTAGTGGGGTTAGGTAGTCAGCGGACTCTCCTTTCATGTCGGCGCCACGCGTTTGAGTAGAACGGGAAAAAATGTGGCATCGGAAAGAGTGAAGTACAAGACTGTTACAATGATGCCGTGACCCGGATCGGAGAAAGGTTTAGTGGGGTTAGGTGCGTAACGGAGGCCAGCCGGTGTGGCTGGGCCAAGCTTACGTTGGTAAACTTCACTCCTTGCCACCTTAAGAGCAAGGCTGGCAATCCAGTTTTCGATCGGTAGTCAGCAGACTGGCCTTTTATGCCGGCGACATAGGTTTGAGTGGAACAGAAAAAAACAACAACATACACGACCGGTACAAAGGTGCCGTGACCCGGATCGTAGAGAGATTTAGGGGGAGTAGGTGAGTAACGGGGCCATGTGTACGTTGGTAAACCTCACTTCAAGAACAGTGCTGGCTATCCAGTTTTCGATCGGTAGTCAGCAGACTGGCCTCTCATGCCGGCGACATAGGTTTGAGTGGAACAGAAATTAAAGACAACGTATACGACCGCTACAAAGGTGCCGTGACCTGGATCGGAGAGAGTTTTAGTGGGGTTAGGTAGTCAGCGGACTCTCCTTTCATGTCGACACAGGTTTGAGTGGAATGGGAAAAAACGTGGCATCGGAAAGAGTGAAGTACACGACTGCTACAAAGGTGCCGTGACCCGGATCGGAGAAAGGTTTAGTGGGGTTAGGTGCGTAACGGAGGCCACATGCTTACGTTGGTAAACTTCACTCCTTGCCACCTTAAGAGCAAAGCTGGCTATCCAGTTTTAGATCGGTAGTCAGCAGACTGGCCTCTTATGCTGGAACAGAAGAAAAACAACGTACACCATCGCTACAAAGGTGTCGTGACCCAGATCGGAGAGAGGTTTAGTGGGGTTAGGTGCGTAACAGAGGCCAGCCGGTGTGGCTGGGCCATGTGTACTTTGGTAAACCTCACTCCCTGACAACTTCAGGAGCAGGGCTGGCTATCCAGTTGATAGCCTGGGCTTTCAGCTCAGCTGTCAGCGGACTCGCTTCTCATGCCGGCGACGCGGGTTTGAGCGGAACCGAACCAAAAGCAGGGCAGCTGAAAGAGTGAAGTACACAACCACTACGTCAGGGGACGGCGTGGCGTGGCGGGTAGAACGACTCGAGGGTTCCAGGTTGGATCCCCGTCACTGGCTATCCAAGTCCTTGGGCAAGACACTTCACCCTCGCTCCCAGTGCTGCCAACACTGGTGAATTAATAATAGGAGGTGGTCTGGCGGACCATAGCCACGCGTCCGTCAGTCTACCCCAGGGCAGCCGCGGCTACAAATGTAGCTTACCACCACCTTGTGGAGTGAATGAATAATGGATTCTCACTTCTGTGAGCGCTTTGAGGATATTGTCGATAGAAAAGTGCTATATAAATCTAATCCATTATTATTATTATTATTATTATTATTATTATTATTATGACGGCGACATCCGTATCTGGTCTGCTTTGTTTGCCAGCTGCGACATCAGCACTGGAGCCTGGTGATGGAGAGCGTCGTGCCGTCAGACCGAGGAAACTACACCTGCGTGGTGGACAACAAACATGGCTCCATCACTCACAGCTACGTCCTCGACGTCCTGGGTAAGCCACACAAGAGTCTCCCGTCTGTTTTTAGCCCCAACCTCCAGGCTGGAAAAAACCAAGCCAAGCCAAGAGTAATAAAATCCTAAAAGTTAGAACTGAACTGAACTGAACGTGTTCGTCGGCTCTCGCGGGAAAAGCATCTCAGCTTCGAATGAAATCCTCCAGCTGGAAGGAGAGGTGGTGTAATCAGGGGGTTGAGCGAATGGTGACGGGGCGCCTGGATGTGGACGGTCCGGCGTCCAGAGCGGTTTTCTACCTGACCTGTGACTGCAGATTGAGGCTTTTTTTTGTTCTTTTTTTTTTTGGGCTGCCCGTCCACAGCGGGGTCAGTTTCCGTTCCCGATTTACAGGGAGGCTAACGAGACGGCTAACGAGATCAGAGAGCGAGAATAAGCACTGATCAAAGAGAACCCCGTGGCCGGCTGACAATAGCGACGCTGATGTAACTCATTTCCATCGGAAAATGACATTTCTTCTTTTGCCAGCATCCGTGGGACAACTGTCGGCTCCTGTAATGCTCCATAAATACTTTTTTTTTTGTATTTAGCCGGCAAATTATCAATCAATCAATCAATGTTTACCACCATAGACTTAAATATTAATTAGGTGCCACCATAATGACAGCATTAAAATACAATACTGTAGTAGACCTAAGTATTCATTAAGTACCACCATAATGACAGCATTAAAATACAATACTGTAGTGGACCTAAGTATTCATCAAGTACAACCATAATGACAACATTTAAATACAGTAGTGTAGTAGATTTAAGTATTCATTAAGTACCACCATAATGACAACATTAAAAACAATGGTGTAGTAGACCTAAATATTAATTAGGTGCCACCATAATGACAGCATTAAAATACAATACTGTAGTAGACCTAAGTATTCATTAAGTACCACCATAATGACAGCATTAAAATACAATACTGTAGTGGACCTAAGTATTCATCAAGTACAACCATAATGACAACATTTAAATACAGTAGTGTAGTAGACTTAAGTATTCATTAAGTACCACCATAATGACAACATTAAAAACAATGGTGTAGTAGACCTAAATATTCATTAAGTACCACCATAATGACAACATTAAAAACAATGGTGTAGTAGACCTAAATATTAATTAGGTGCCACCATAATGACAGCATTAAAATACAATACTGTAGTAGACCTAAGTATTCATTAAGTACCACCATAATGACAGCATTAAAATACAATACTGTAGTGGACTTAAGTATTCATTAAGTACCACCATAATGACAACATTAAAAACAATGGTGTAGTAGACCTAAATATTCATTAAGTACCACCATAATGACAACATTAAAATACAGTCATGTAGTAAACTTAAGTATTCATTAAGTACCACCATAATGACACCATTAAAATACAGTCATGTAGTAGACTTAAGTATTCATTAAGTACCACCATAATGACACCATTAAAATACAGTAGTGTAGTAGACTTAAGTATTCATTAAGTACCACCATAATGACACCATTAAAATACAGTAGTGTAGTAGACTTAAGTATTCATTAACTACCACCATGATGACAACATTAAAATACAGTAGTGTAGTAGACCTAAGTATTCATTAACTACCACCATAATGACAACATTAAAATACAGTTGTGTAGTAGACTTAAGTAGTCATTTACTACCACCATAATGACAACATTAAAATACAGTTGTGTAGTAGACTTAAGTAGTCATTTACTACCACCCAAAAAATCGCAAGTTGAAAAATAAAATCCTGACAAAAATGGCAACTTTTTCCGCAACTTTCTGAAAATGCTGCCGTAAAGTCCGTCAGTTTAGGCCGCAACAATCACAAAAAAAATCCCGTCTTGGACTTTCAAAGAGATCAAGGATTGTGGTTTGTTCCAGAACTGTGATGACCTGCGTTCTTCCCTCTGCCCCGCACAGAGCGCTCCCCCCACAGGCCCATCCTGCAGGCCGGTCTACCCGCCAACACCACAGCCGTGGTGGGCAGCGACGTCCAGTTCCACTGTAAAGTCTACAGCGACGCTCAGCCGCACATTCAGTGGCTCAAACACGTCGTGAGGAACGGCAGCCGCTACGGTGCCGACGGGACGCCGTACGTCCAGGTTCTCAAGGTGGGTCGGATGCTGGGTCTTATCAACTACGGAACGTGGTGTCTCGTGTTCTGATGTCTTGTTTTTTTTGCTGTTTGGTGCAGACGGGCAGTTTGAACTTTAAACATCAATGATGAAATATTAACATTGCAACACATGCCAATACGGCCGGTTTAGTTTACTAAATTGCAATTTTACATTTCGCTAAAACGTCACGGGATGATGACGTCACGCATTGTTGTGGACATTTTGGTCCAGCACCGTTTTCATCGCATAATTCCACAGTATTTCTGACGTCCGTGTTGCTGAATCTTTAGCAATTTCTTCAATTAATAATGGAGACGTCAAAGAAGAAGGTTGTAGATGGGAAGTGGTGTATTGCGGCCGCCTTTAGCAACACAAACACAGCCGGTGTTTCCTTGTTTACATTACCGGAAGATGATGGTGAAGCTTTACTATGGAGCAGAGCGGTCAAGCGAACATGGTTCCCTACCACATGTCAACCGGCAGGTTTCGGTGAGAAAATGGTGGTAGTAAGTCGGCTATTACCTTAGACATGAGCGGAGAGCTTGCGTCGTCCTGCACCTGTCAAAGAGGCAGCTGCGGACTCTCTTGCCTCCTCCCACCGACCGTCGGATGCTTCCAACGTCGAAACGTAGCTTCCCTCGGAGACACTGGCGGTGTCCTACTTTGTAACACTTTGTGTTACTAGTGTTACAACAACACTAGTAACACAAAAAGCAGATAAGGGATTTTCCAGAATTATCCTAGTAAATTTGTCTAATAACATCTAAGGTGGGTCGGATGCTGGGTCTTATCAACTACGGAACGTGGTGTCTCGTGTTCTGATGTCTTGTTTTTTTTGCTGTTTGGTGCAGACGGGCAGTTTGAACTTTAAACATCAATGATGAAATATTAAAATTGCAACACATGCCAATACGGCCGGTTTAGTTTACTAAATTGCAATTTTACATTTCGCTAAAACGTCACGGGATGATGACGTCACGCATTGTTGTGGACATTTTGGTCCAGCACCGTTTTCATCGCATAATTCCACAGTATTTCTGACATCTGTGTTGCTGAATCTTTAGCAATTTCTTCAATTAATAATGGAGACGTCAAAGAAGAAGGTTGTAGATGGGAAGTGGTGTATTGCGGCCGCCTTTAGCAACACAAACACAGCCGGTGTTTCCTTGTTTACATTACCGAAAGATGATGGTGAAGCTTTACTATGGAGCAGAGCGGTCAAGCGAACATGGTTCCCTACCACATGTCAACCGGCAGGTTTCGGTGAGAAAATGGTGGTAGTAAGTCGGCTATTACCTTAGACATGAGCGGAGAGCTTGCGTCGTCCTGCACCTGTCAAAGAGGCAGCTGCGGACTCTCTTGCCTCCTCCCACCGACCGTCGGATGCTTCCAACGTCGAAACGTAGCTTCCCTCGGAGACACTGGCGGTGTCCTACTTTGTAACACTTTGTGTTACTAGTGTTACAACAACACTAGTAACACAAAAAGCAGATAAGGGATTTTCCAGAATTATCCTAGTAAATTTGTCTAATAACATCTAAGGTGGGTCGGATGCTGGGTTTGATAAACTACGGAACGTGGTGTCTCGTGTTCTAATGTCTTGTTTTTTCGCTGTTTGGTGCAGACGGGCAGTTTGAACATGACAGAGGTGGAGGTCCTCTACCTGTCCAAGATCACCATGGAGGACGCGGGACAGTACACCTGCCTTGCCGGGAACTCCATCGGCTTCGCCCACCAGTCGGCTTGGCTCATCGTCCTCTCCGGTGAAAAGAACTTCTTGACTTCGTACTGTGTGATATTTGTGGTAGTCACCTTTTGACTAAGAAAGTGGTGCCTGGTTCCTGCAGAGGAAGAGGCCTCAGACTCCCTGGACACCATGGAGACCAAGTACACCGACATCATCATCTATGCCTGTGGCTTCCTGGCGCTGATCATGGCCACCATCATCGTGGTTTTATGTCGGATGCAAGTCCACCCGAGGCGGGAGCCTTTCGATGTCCTTCCGGTTCAGAAGCTTTCCAAGTTCCCGCTGCGCAGACAGGTGCGTCTTACTTTTAACCGATCTAGTATGGCATTTCTTAAAGGCCTACTGAAACCACACTACTACCAACCACGCAGTCTGATACTTTAAACATCAATGATGAAATATTAACATTGCAACACATGCCAATACGGCCGGTTTAATTTTACTAAATTGCAATTTTAAATTTCGCTAAAACGTCGCGGTATGACGACGTCACGCATTGTACTGGACATTTTGGTCCAGCACCGTTTTCATCGCATAATTCCACAGTATTTCTGACATCTGTGTTGCTGAATCTTTAGCAATTTCTTCAATTAATAATGGATACGTCAAGGAAGAAAGATGTAAATGGGAAGTGGTGTATTGCGGCCGCATTTAGCAACACAAACACAAGTCCGGCATTTCTTAAAGGCCTACTGAAACCACACTACTACCGACCACGCAGTCGGATACTTTAAACATCAATGATGAAATATTAACATTGCAACACATGCCAATACGGCCGGTTTAATTCACTAAATTGCAATTTTAAATTTCGCTAAAACGTCGAGGTATGATGACGTCACGCATTGTTGTGGACATTTTGGTCCAGCGCCGTTTTCATCGCATAATTCCACAGTATTTCTGACATATGTGTTGCTAAATCTTTAGCAATGTGTTCAATTAATAATGGGAGACGTCAAAGAAGAAAGATGTAGATGGGAAGCGGTGTATTGCAGCCGCCTTTAGCAACACAAACACAGCCGGTGTTTCCTTATTTACATTCCCGAAAGATGACGGTGAAGCTTTACTATGGAACAGAGCGGTCAAGCCAACGTGGTTTCCTACCACATGTCAACCGGCAGGTTTCGGTGAGAATAAGTCTGCTCTTACCGTAGACATGAGCGGAGAGCTTGCGTCGTCCTGCCCTGCACTTGTCAAAGAGGCAGCTGCGGACTCTCTTGCCTCCTCCCGCCGGCCACCTCCGACCGTTGGATGCTTCCAACGTCGAGAAACGTGGCTTCCCTCGGAGACACTGGCGGTGTCCTACTTTGTAACACTTTGTGTTACTAGTGTTACAAAAACACTAGTAACACAATAAGCAGATAAGGGATTTTCCAGAATTATCCTAGTAAATTTGTCTAATAACATCTGAATCGCTCTGCCGTCTAGTTTTTTTTTTCTTTTTTTTTTTCTAGTCCTTCACTCTCTTTTTTTTTGTCCTGTCCAGCTTCTCAGGCAAATCACATAGTTGATGTAGATGCCCATATCGGCTGTTCAGATTTACTTTACAAGTGTAGGATACTTCTCTTGTTGCCTTATTTGAATTTGACTTTATTAAACGTATTTATATTATCATTTGGTGCAGCCGGGCCGGAGCAGGAGGGGATAGAAAGAGCAAAAAAGGAAGACAGAGGGGGAAATTGTGGGGATAAGAGGGGGATTTTTTCTTTTTTTTTTGTTCTAGTCCTTCACTCTCACTTTCCTCATCCACGAATCTTTCATCCTCGTTAAAATAATGGGGAAATCGTCGCTTTCTCGGGCCGAATCGCTCTCGCTGCTGGTGGCCATGATTGTAAACAATGTTCAGATGTGAGGAGCCATACAACCCGTGATGTCACGCGCACATCGTCTGTTACTTCCGGTACAGGCAAGGCTTTTTTATTAGCGACCAAAAGTTGCAAACTTTATTGTGGATGTTCTCTACTAAATCCTTTCAGCAAAAATATGGCAGTATGGCGAAATGATCAACTTTGACACATAGAATGGACCTGCTATCCCCGTTTAAATAAGAAAATCTCATTTCAGTAGGCGTTTAAAGACTGAATTTTTTTCCTCCATTTCTTGTTTCAGTACTCTGTGGACTCCAACTCGTCCGGGAAGTCCAGCGCGTCTTTAATGAGAGTGGCTCGTCTTTCCTCCAGCTGCTCTCCCATGCTGGCCGGAGTGATGGAGTTTGAATTGCCCTATGATCCGGACTGGGAGTTCCTCAGGGACAAGTAAGCCCACTGAAACTAAACAATCTCAGTAGATCAGGGATGTCCAAACTTTTTCCACTGAGGGCCGCACACTGAAGAATCAAAACAAGCGGGAGCCATTTTCATAATTTTTATTTTAAAAACCAATACAATATATGTATAAAAAAATATACATTTAGGCCTCCACTCGGTTATGATCCCGGGGACCCCAAAGGGTTTTGGTCCAAAAAAATATTAAAAATGGGTCATTATTCAGTATTATTATTTTCATTACTATTCAAGTTTTAAATCTCTAAATCAGGGGTGTCAAACTCAAATACAGAGTGAGCCAAAATTAAAACTGAACAAAGCCGCGGGCCAAGGTTGAACAAATTAACCTTTTAGGTGTAGCGTCCCGGAGGAGTTAGTGCTGCAAGGGGTTCTGGGTATTTGTTCTGTTGTGTTACAATGCGAATGTTCTCCCGAAATGTGTTTGTCATTCTTGTTTGGTGTGGGTTCACAGCGTGGTGCATATTTGTAACAATGTTAAAGTTGTTTATACGGCCACCCTCAAGTGTGACCTGTATGGCTGTTGACTTGTGAGTGTGTGGAAGCCGCTTATATTATGAGGCTTGGTCGGCACGCTGTTTGTATTGAGGATAAGCGGACGTGACGACAGGTTGTAGAGAACGTTAAAGGCAGTGCCTTTAAGGCACGGCCCCCAATATTGTTGTCCGGGTGGAAATCGGGAGATATTCACGAGAATGGTTGCCCAGGGAGATTTTCGGGAGGGGCACTGAACTTCGGGAGTCTCCCGGGAAAATCAGGAGGGTTGGCAAGTATGAATATTAGCGGTGAATGCAGTGTAACAGCGGCACAGACACTGTATAATACCGGCGGGCAAGCTCTCATGTTAATTTGATATTGCCTCAAGGGCCAAATAAAATTATTTGGCCCGCGGGCCAGAGTTTGAGTCTAGATCAACTTTAGGAAAAAAATGGAAAAAACACAAAATATGCAATATTTTCACCCAATAACATTTTTTTAGGTGGAATATTTGAGATTATATAATAATTGGAGCCTTAATTTTGGATTTTGATTCATTATTATTTTTTGACACTTAAAAACAAATCACACTAAAATAATTGGGGATCCAAAAGTGTCCTACTCATTAAAGTGTTAAAAAATAAATGCTATATATTTTTTTTACCGTTTACTTTTAGCACAATAATCTCGAGATCTACTTCAGATCCATCCGTCAATTATTAGTTTTATTGTTGTTTATGTTTTTTGTTTGTTTTGTTTGTTTGTTTTTTGTTTGTTTGTTTTCCAAAGACATGCACCTGGGGATGGGTTGATTGGCAACACTAAATTGGCCCTAGTGTGTGAATGTGAGTGTGAATGTTGTCTGTTTGTCTGTGTTGGCCCTGTGATGAGGTGGCGACTTGTCCAGGGTGTACCCCGCCTTCCGCCCGATTGTAGCTGAGATAGGCGCCAGCGCCCCCCGCGACCCCAAAAGGGAATAAGCGGTAGAAAATGGATGGTTTGTTTTAGGCCCTTCTTTAAAAAAAAAAAAAAAACACAGCTCAGTTTTTTTATATGGCAAAACACAAAATATATGCAAGATTTTCCCCCCCAAAAATATTTCAAAGTGGAATATTTAATGTGACGTAATCGGAGCCTTGAATAGGTGAATGATTCAAAATGACATTGATTTTGATTCATTATTATTTTTTAAAGAAAGAAACAGCCTGCATGGCAGCTTTGTGTTATAAGAGTAAGCATTGCAACAATTTCTTGTTACATTTCACCTGTTTGCTCTTTTATACCACTTTTTATGTTTTGAATTTTTTTCAATTCTATTCTTAAATTGTGCCGTGGGGCCGTTAAAAAATAACCCGCGGGCCGCAAATGTCCCCCAGGCCGCATTTTGGACACCCCTGTAATAGATAATCCTCAATAACAGGCCGGGTTCTTTTAAGCTTCTGTTTAGTTCCCAGGGTTGAAACATAAAACTGTATCACTCTAGTCATGCGGGAACCTAAAAAGAAACCTATGTTTGACGAAATCAGAGCCCCAAATTATGGCTGCGTATTTATTTTTAACCGACTGCCCGTACTTTCACCAGCCTAACTCTGGGGAAGCCTCTGGGCGAAGGCTGCTTCGGCCAAGTGGTTAGAGCCGAGGCCTACGGCATCAACAAGGACTCTTCAGACCAAGCCACCACCGTGGCGGTCAAGATGCTCAAAGGTAAGAATTATGCGACTTGAAACACAACCTTTAAGATGCTAATCCAGGGGTCACCAACGCGGTGCCCGTAAGGACCAGATGAGTCGCCCGCTGGCCTGTTCTAAAAATAGCTCAAATAGCAGCACTTACCAGTGAGCTGCCTCTATTTTCTAAATTGTATTTATTTACTAGCAAGCTGGTGTCGCTTTGCTCGACATTTTTAATTCTAAGAGAGACAAAACTCAAATAGAATTTGAAAATCCAAGAAAATATTTTAAAGACTTGGGCTACACTTGTTTAAATAAATTCATTTATTTTTTTACTTTGCTTCTTATGACTTTCAGAAGGACAATTTTAGAGAAAAAATACAACCTTAAAAGTGATTTTAGGATTTTTAAACACATACCTTTTAAATTCCTTCCTCTTCTTTCCTGACAATTAAAATCAATGTTCAAGTATTTTTATTTTTTTTATAATTGTGAAGTTAAGTGAATTATATTTATATAGCGCTTTTCTCTAGTGACTCAAAGCGCTTTACATAGTGAAACCCAATATCTAAGTTACATTTAAACCAGTGTGGGTGGCACTGGGAGCAGGTGGGTAAAGTGTCTTGCCCAAGGACACAACGGCAGTGACTAGGATGGTGGAAGCGGGAATCGAACCTGCGACCCTCAAGTTGCTGGCACGGCCACTCTACCAACCGAGCGATACCGCCCCCATTGTAAAGAATAATAAATACATTTTAATTTAATTCTTCATTTTAGCTTCAGTTTTTTCGACGAAGAATATTTGTGAAATATTTCTTCAAACTTATTATGATTAAAATTCAAAAAAATTATTCTGGCAAATGCAGAAAAACCTTTAGAATCAAATTTAAGTCTTTTGAATTTATTTTTAAATTTTTGTTTTGGAAAAACTAGAAGACATAATGATTTGTCTTTGTTAGAAATATAGCTTGGTCCAATTTGTTATATATTCTAAAAAAAAAAAAAGTGCAGATTGGATTTTAACCTATTTAAAACATGTCATCATAATGGTAAAATTAATCTTAATCAGGAAAAATTACTAATGATGTTCCATAAATTCTTTTTTTTTTTTTTCTTTTTAAAAGATTCAAATTAGCTAGTTTTTCCATTCATTTTTTTCGGTTGAATTTTGAATTTTAAAGAGTCAAAATTGAAGATAAACTATGTTTCAAAATTTTGATTTCATTTTTTTTCGTGTTTTCTTCCCTTTTAAACCGTTCAATTAAGTGTTTTTTTCATCATTTCTTCTCTACAAAAAACCTTCCGTAAAAGGAAAAAAAAAATGTACGACGGAATGACAGACAGAAATACCCATTTTTTATATATATATATATATAGATTTATTTATTAAAGGTAAATTGAGCAAATTGGTTATTTCTGGCAACTTATTTAAGTGTGTATCAAACTGGTAACCCTTCGCATTAATCAGTACCCAAGAAGTAGCTCTTGGTTTCAAAAAGGTTGGTGACCCCTGTACTAACCAATCCTTATTTTTTGCTGTAGACGACGCTACAGACAAAGATCTTGCGGACCTGATCTCGGAGATGGAGCTGATGAAGGTGATGGACAAACACAAGAACATAATCAACCTGCTGGGAGTCTGCACTCAGGACGGTAAGTTAGACACAGGCTTCTCGCATCGAGTCGGAAAGTTCCAAGAATCGCTGGTTGAAACAATGAACTAACCCGACTCAAAACCAGGGCCTCTGTACGTACTGGTGGAGTACGCCTCCAAAGGCAGTCTGAGGGAGTACCTGAGGGCGCGGCGGCCTCCCGGCATGGACTACACTTTCGATGTGACCAAAGTGCCCGAGGAGCAGCTCACCTTCAAGGACCTGTTGTCCTGCGCCTACCAGGTGGCTCGAGGAATGGAGTACCTGGCCTCCAAACGGGTACGTTCAGCCTCTCGACTTCAGTAAAGGATGACTTGAAATATATCGAGCACTTCCTCGGTTTCTCAGGTAAAACGATCATATTCCGTGTTGGTTTATCTGGACCGGAGACAAATTTTCCAGTTCTTGGATGTGATGAAGCCGAGTAACTGCGGTGTTGGAACCGGCAAAGTGAATATGATCAAATGTATGAATGCATGTGAAGAGGTCAATATCAACATAGTTCTGGTTTTCATGGAATTCAATTTGGTTTTACGAGCACATATAGTCCAGATGGGTCTCTTTGCAACCTCTTTTTCTTTTCTTCCCCTTTTCCCAGCGTGCTCTCTGCTCTCACTTATCAACACTCTTCTTTGTCTGGCAGCCGGCGTCTCAGACAGGCCAGCTCCAAGTCCTGTTTACTCTCCTCCATCCATCTGTCCGTCCCTTGCCGTCTCGCAGGCTTTGTCCCCTTTTAGCGCCACCGTAAATCTGTTAGCAAACAGACAGCGGAGCGGCCGTCTGGGTGAAGGCATCAGGTTTCTGGCTGCGAGGCGTCCTCGCTCTAACCCTCCATTATGGGGGGAAAGACCCGCAAAAACCAAACGCTCGGTCCGTTCAGCCCAAAGTCTATTTCGAACCAAACCAAAATGAGCTTTAATGACAGTCATTCAGTCCGGGTAAACAGACCCTAAAACATTCTCTTCCAACCTTTCTATATTTAGACCACGGACGTTTAGCTTCAGCTACTGGAATAAAGAGCTTCAACGTCCCTTGTCCTTTGTTTGCAGTGCATCCACAGAGATCTGGCAGCCAGGAACGTTCTGGTGACCGAGGACAACGTCATGAAGATCGCCGATTTCGGTCTGGCCAGAGGCGTCCACCAGATCGACTACTACAAGAAAACCACCAACGTGAGCACGCTTTAAATGGCTTCGTCACATGTTCAGCTCTTGATTGGCGGGGGACTTAATGAGACGTAAATACAAACCCCGTTTCCATATGAGTGAGATGTAAATATAAACAGAATACAATGATTTGCAAATCTTTTTCAACCCATATTCAGTTGAATGCACTACAAAGACAACATATTTGATGTTCAAACTCATAAACTTTATTTTTTTTTTTTGTAAATAATATTTAACTTAGAATTTCATGGCTGCAACACGTGCCAAAGTAGTTGGGAAAGGGCATGTTCACCACTGTGTTACATCACCTTTTATTTAAACAACACTCAATAAACGTTTGGGAACTGAGGAAACTAATTGGGGCTTGGTGAAGCCCCAATTAGTTTCCTGGTGAGAACATGCTATTTAGGTTCCCAGTTCCAATTTAGTGTTGCCAATCAACCTATCCCCAGGTGCATGTCTTTGGAAGTGGGAGGAAGCCGGAGTACCCGGAGGGAACCCACGCATTCACGGGGAGAACATGCAAACTCCACACAGGAAGATCCCGAGCCTGGATTTGAACCCAGGACTGCAGGAACTTCGTATTGTGAGGCAGACGCACTAACCCCTCTGCCACCGTGAAGCCGGATGATAACATATGTAATAATAATAATAATGGATTAGATTTATATCGCGCTTTTCTATTGTTAGATACTCAAAGCGCTCACAGAGAAGTGGGAACCCATCATTCATTCACACCTGGTGGTGGTAAGCTACATCTGTAGCAACAGCTGCTCTAGGGTAGACCGACGGAAGCGTGGCTGCCAGTTTGCGCCTACGGCCCCTCCAACCACCACCAATCATTGAGTCCTCATTCATTCACCGGTGTGAGCGGCACCGGGGGCAAGGGTGAAATGTCCTGCCCAAGGACACAACGGCAGCAATTTGGATGTCAATAGGTGGGAAGCGAACCTGCAACCCTCAGGTTTCTGGCATAGCCGCTCTACCCACTACGCCATGTTGCTCCAAAACCTGTGTAGACCATACAGCATTAATGGGGCCTTGATAGATGTGTAAGTTACCCATGCCTTGGGCACTAATACACCCCCATACCATCACAGATGCTGGCTTTTGAACTTTGCGCCTATAACAATCTGGATGGTTCTTTTACTCTTTGTTCCGTAGGATACCATGTCCACAGTTTCCAAATATAATTTGAAATGTGGACTCGTCAGACCACAGAACAGTTTTCCACTTTGCATCAGTCCATCTTAGATGAGCTTGGGCCCAGCGTTCCTGGGTGTTGTTGGTAAATGGCTTTGGCTTTGCATAGTAGAGTTTTAACCTGCACTTACAGATGTAACGACCAACTGTAGTTACTGACAGTGGTTTTATGAAGTGTTCCTAAGCCCATGTGGTGATATCCTTTACACACCGATGTCGTTTTTTGATGCAGTACCGCCTGAGGGATCAAAGGTCCGTTATATCATTGCTTACGTGCAGTGATTTCTCCAGATTCTTTTGATGATTTTACGGACCGTAGATGGTAATATCCTTAAATTCCTTGCAATAGCTCGTTGAGAAATGTTGTTCTAAAACTGTTTGACAATTTGCTTACAAAGTGGTGACCCTCGCCCCATCCTTGTTTGTGAATTACTTAGCATTTCACGGAAGCTGCTTTTATACCCAATCATGGCACCCGCCTGTTCCCAATTAGCCTGCACACCCGTGGGATGTTCCAAATAAGTGTTTGATGAGCATTCCTCAACTTTATCAGTATTTATCGCCACCTTTCCCAACTTCTTTGTCACGTGTTGCTGCCATCAAATTCTAAAGTTAATGATTATTTGCAACAACAAAAAAAATGTTTATCAGTTTGAACATCAAATATGTTGTCTTTGTAGCATATTCAACTGAATATGGGTTGAAAATGATTTGCAAATCATTGTATTCCGTTTATATTTACATCTAACACAATTTCCCAACTCATATGGAAACAGGGTTTGAGACTCGGAGCGCGGCCGAGGGAAGGACTATGCCAGCCAGACTTTGGTCAGGAGTGTCTGTTACAGTGACACAATGAAAGTGGGTCCTTTAAAGGGGAACATTATCACCAGAACTATGTAAGCGTCAATATATACCTTGATGGTGCAGAAAAAAAGACCATATGTTTTTTTAACCGATTTCCGAACTCTAAAAGGGTGAATTTGGCGATTTAAACGCCTTTCAATTGTTCGCTGTCGGAGCGATGACCTTTCACCCGTGACGTTACATCGGGAATCAATCCGCCATTTTCTCAAACACATTACACACACACAAGTCAAATCAGCTCTGTTATTTTCCGTTTTTGCGACTGTTTTCCGTACCTTGGAGACATCATGCCTCGTCGGGGTGTTGTCGGAGGTTGTAACAACACGATCAGGGACGTATTCAAGTTGACTTACGTGGAGTGTGCATCGATTAGCACGGCATGCTAATCGATGCTAACATGCTATTTAGGCTAGCTGTATGTACATATCGCATAGTTATGCCTCATTTGTAGCTATATTTGCATCCAGCCTTTCCCTCCACCCACATTTAATGCCAAACAAACACATACCAATCGACAGATTCACGTTGCACCAGTGTCAAAAGATGCGAAAGTCGCTCGTTTGTTCTGCACATTTTACCGACGATAGCGATGCTACAACAGAGATGTGTGGATACCCTGCGACACTCAAAGCAGATGCATTTCCAACGATAAAGTCAACGAAATCACAAAGGTGAGTTTTGTTGATGTTATTGACTTATGTGCTAATCAGCCATATTTGGTCACCGCATGACTGCAAGCTAATCGCTGCTAACATGCTATTTAGGCTAGCTGTATGTACATTTGTAGCTATATTTGCATCCAGCCTTTCCCTCCACCCATATTTAATGCCAAACAAACACATACCAATCGACGTATTTAAGTTGCACCAGTGTCAAAAGATGCGAAAGTCCCTCGTTTGTTCTGCATATTTTACCAACGATAGCGATGCTACGACAGAGATGTGTGGATACCCTGCGACACTCAAATCAGATGCATTTCCAACGATAAAGTCAACGAAATCACAAAGGTGAGTTTTGTTGATGTTATTGACTTATGTGCTAATCAGCCATATTTGGTCACCGCACGACTGCAAGCTAATCGATGCTAACGTGCTATTTAGGCTAGCTGTATGTACATTTGTAGCTATATTTGCATCCAGCCTTTCCCTCCACCCACATTTAATGCCAAACAAACACTTACCAATCGACGGATTTAAGTTGCTCCAGTGGTCAAAAGATGCAATCGTTGGTTAGAAGGCTTCTTCAATTTCGTTTTCGCCATCTGCCTCCACACTCCAACCATCCGTTTTAATACATGCTTAATCTGTCGAATTGCTTAAGCCGCTGAAATCCGAGTCTGAATCCGAGCTAATGTCGCTATATCTTGCTGTGCTAACCGCCATGTTTGTTTGTATTGGCATCATTAGATGACGTCACAGGAAAATGGACGGGTGGATTTACAGATAGCGAAAATCAGGCACTTTAAAGCCTTTTTTCGGGATATTCCATGATGGGTAAAATTTTGAAAAAACTTCGAAAAATAAAACAAGCCACTGGGAACTGATTTTTATTGGTTTTAACCCTTCTGAAATTGTGACAATGTTCCCCTTTAAACGTGTGCGACCAGAGGGGCGTGTCTCTAACCGTGTCCCCCCCCACCCCCCCGCAGGGACGGTTGCCCGTCAAGTGGATGGCGCCCGAGGCCTTGTTTGACCGAGTCTACACGCACCAGAGCGACGTGTAAGCGCTAACGCCGCCTCCGACCCGTCCGCCACCGAGCTAACCTGGACTTCCTCCCTCTCAGGTGGTCGTTTGGCGTCCTCATGTGGGAGATCTTCACGCTGGGCGGGTCCCCCTACCCCGGCATCCCCGTGGAGGAGCTCTTCAAGCTGCTGAAGGAAGGACACCGCATGGACAAACCCTCCAACTGCACGCATGAACTGTGAGCACGAGATCGCCGTCTCAGTCGCGGCGTCCGAGGTCGTTAATTGTCGTTTTGTCCGCCAAAGCTACATGATGATGCGCGAGTGCTGGCACGCTGTTCCCACCCAGAGGCCCACCTTCAAACAGCTGGTGGAGGAACTGGACAAAGTGCTGCTGTCCGTCTCGGACGAGGTAAGCGCGACATGCAAACGGCTAAGACGGGGGTCACCGACCTTTTTGAAACCAAGAGCTACTTCTTGGGTACTGATTAATGCGAAGGGCTACCAGTTTGATACACACTTAAATAAATTGCCAGAAATAGCCAATTTGCTCAATTTACCTTTAATAAATAAATCTATATATATATATATATATAAAAGGGGTATTTCTGTCTGTCATTCCGTCGTACTTTTTTTTTCCTTTTACGGAAGTTTTTTTTGTAGAGAATAAATGATGAAAAAAACACTTAATTGAACGGTTCAAAAGAGGAGAAAATACAAAAAAAATTAAAACTAAATTTTGAAACAGTTTATCTTCAATATCCATCCATCCATCCATCATCTTCCGCTTATCCGAGGTCGGGTCGCGGGGGCAGCAGCCTAAGCAGGGAAGCCCAGACTTCCCTCTCTCGTCTAGCTCTTCCCGGGGGATCCCGAGGCGTAGTCTTCCCAACGTGTCCTGGGTCTTCCCCGTGGCCTCCTACCGGTTGGACGTACCCTAAACACATCCCTAGGGAGGCGTTCAGGTGGCATCCTGACCAGATGCCCGAACCACCTCACCTGGCTCCTCTCCATGTGAAGGAGCAGCGGCTTTACTTTGAGTTCCTCCCGGATGGCAGAACTTCTCACCCTCTCTCTTAGGGAGAGCCCCGCCACTTGTACCCGTGATCTTGTCCATTCGGTCATGACCCAAAGCTCAGGACCATAGGTGAGGATGGGAACGTAGATCGACCGGTAAATTGAGAGCTTTGCCTTCCGGCTCAGCTCCTTCTTCACCACAACGGATCGATACAACGTCCGCATTACTGAAGACGCCGCACCGATCCGCCTGTCGATCTCACGATCCACTCTTCCCCCACTCGTGAACAAGACTCTTAGGTGCTTGAACTCCTCCACTTGGGTCAGGGTCTCCTCCCCAACCCGGAGATGGCACTCCACCCTTTTCCGGGCGAGAATCATGGACTCGGACTTGGAGGTGCTGATTCTCATTCCGGTCGCTTCAATATCGACTGAGCGGCACAGGGGGCAAGGGTGAAATGTCCTGCCCAAGGACACAACGGCAGCAATTTGGATGTCAATAGGTGGGAAGCGAACCTGCAACCCTCGGGTTTCTGGCATAGCCGCTCTACCCACTACGCCATGTTGCTCCAAAACCTGTATGGACCTTTCAGCAGTAATGGTGCCTTCACAGATGTGTAAGTTTCCCATGCCTTGGGCACTAATACACCCCCATACCATCACAGATGCTGGCTTTTCAACTTTGCGCCTATAACAATCTGGATGGTTCTTTTCCTCTTTGTTCCATAGGACACCATGTCCACAGTTTCCAAATATAATTTGAAATGTGGACTCGTCAGACCACAGAACAGTTTTCCACTTTGCATCAGTCCGTCTTAGCTGAGCTCGGGCCCAGCGAAGCCGGCGGCGTTCCTGGGTGTTGTTGATAAATGGCTTTTGCTGTGTATAGTAGAGTTTTAACTTGCACTTACAGATGTAGCCACCAACTGTAGTTACTGAAACCAAGAGCTACTTCTTGGGTACTGATTAATGCAAAGGGCTACCAGTTTGATACACACTTAAATAAATTGCCAGAAATAGCCAATTTGCTCAATTTACCTTTAATAAATAAACCTATATATATATATATATATATATATATATATATATATATATATATATAAAGGGTATTTCTGTCCGTCATTCCGTCGTACATTTTTTTTCCTTTTACGGAAGGTTTTTTGTAGAGAATAAATGATGAAAAAAACACTTTATTGAACGGTTTAAAAGAGGAGAAAACACGAAAAAAAATTAAAATAAAATGTTGAAACATAGTTAATCTTCAATTTCGACTCTTTAAAATTCAAAATTCAACGGAAAAAAATGAATAGAAAAACTAGCTCATTCGGATCTTTTTGGAAAAAAATAAAAAAATATTTTATGGAACATCATTAGTCATTTTTCCTGATTAAAATTAATTTTAGATTTTTGATGACATGTTTTAAATAGGTTAAAATCCAATCTGCACTTTGTTAGAATATATAACGAGTTGGACCAAGCTATATTTCTAACAAAGACAAATCATTATTTCTTCTAGATTTTCCAGAACAAAAATTTTAAAAGAAATTCAAAAGACTTTGAAATAAGATTTAGATTTGATTCTAAAGATTTTATAAATTTGCCAGAATAATTTTTTTGAATTTTAATCATAATAAGTTTGAAGAAATATTTCACAAATATTCTTCTTCGAAAAAAACAGAAGCTAAAATGAAGAATTTAATTAAAATGTATTTATTATTCTTTATAATAAAAAAAATTTAAAATTACTTGAACATTGATTTAAATTGTCAGGAAAGATTTAAAAGGTAAAAAGGTATATGTGTTTAAAAATCCTAAAATTATTTTTAAGGTTGTATTTTTTCTCAAAAATGGTCTTTCTGAAAGTTATAAGAAGCAAAGTAAAAAAAAAACAAAAACAATTATTTAAACAAGTGAAGACCAAGTCTTTAAAATATTTTCTTGAATTTTCAAATTCTATTTGAGTTTTGTCTCTCTTAGAATTAAAAATGTCGAGCAAAGCGAGACCAGCTTGCTAGTAAATAAATACAATTTAAAAAATTGAGGCAGCTCACTGGTAAGTGCTGCTATTTGAGCTATTTTTAGAACAGGCCAGCGGGCGACTCATCTGGTCCTTACGGGCACCGCGTTGGTGACCCCTGGGCTAAGATAAGCTGCGCTAAGATTCATCTTTGCTAACACGTGCGCATGGAAGAATGGGGTCAGCGTATTAGCTAAGCGCTAAATTGAACACAATAACAATCCTCCTGCTGCCTAATAAGCATATGCAAATGGACAAACGAGGAAAGTAAACCTAAGTTAGCTAAGCTTTATTGCAGCAAAAATTACTAATGATGTTCCATAAATTATTTTTACATTTTTTTCAAAAAGATTCGAATTAGCTAGTTTTTTCTCTTAATTTTTTTCGGTTGAATTTCAAATTTTAAGAGTCGTGTCTGCTGGCTATAGCGGTGCTAAGCTAAACGAAAATAACCATGAGTTAAAATACTGTTACTAACTCATGGAAAACAAAAATAATCATGAGTTAACATACTTTTAGCAATGTATGCTAACTCATGGTAAATGAAAATAACCATGAGTTAGCATACTGTTAGCAATGTATGCTAACTAAGGTAAACGAAAATAACCTCAAGTTAGCTCATGGTAAACGAAAATAACCATGAGTTAGCATGCTGTTAGCAATGAATACTAACTCAAAGTAAGTAAAAATAACCCTGAGTTAGCATGCTGTTAGCAATGCATGCTAACTTATGGTATATTAAAATAACCATGAGTTAGCATGCCATTAGCAATGCATGCTAACGCATGGCAAACGAAAAATAACCATGAGTTAGCATGCTGTTAGCAATGCATGCTAACTCATGGTAAATTAAAATAACCATGAGTTAGCATTCTGTTAGCAGTGCATGCTAATGCATGGTAAACGAAAATAACCATGAGTTAGCATGCTGTTAGTAATGTATGCCAACTCAAGGTAAACGAAAATAACCTTGAGTTAGTATGCTGTTAGCAGTGCATGCTAATGCATGGTAAACAAAAATAACCATGAGTTAGCATGCTGTTAGTAATGTATGCTAACTCTAGGTAAACAAAAATAACCTTGAGTTAGCATGCTGTTAGCAATGAATGCTAACTCAAGGTAAATGAAAATAACCATGAGTTAGCATGGTGTTAGCAATGTATGCTAACTCATGTTTTGGTTCTTAACCACAAAGTCAGCATGCGAGCATGTCCTTAAAGCCACCATTCTCGTGTCCTCCCACCCCGCAGTACTTGGACCTGTCCACGCCATTCGAGCAGTACTCGCCGTCCTGCGAGGACACGTCCGGCTCCTGCTCCTCGGACAACGACTCGGTCTTCACCCACGACGCCATGTCCGGCGAGCCACGCCTGCTGGACTACCAGGAAACCTAGACGGACAAAAGTTGTCGTCTTTTTTTTTTTTTAAAGAAAAAAAAAAAACCTTCTCAAACCTGGAGAGGACGCCGACAGGACCAGGACCAAAACCAAGGACGTCTTCGCCAACCCTGGGAAAAAAAAAAAAAGGATTTATTTTGCTAGGTTGCTCATGCTAAATATCTCTATATTATAAGATTATTTTACTTTTGTCTCGCTTATTTAAAAAGAAAAAAAAACCTCAGGAACTCAGAAGGACTTTTCTGTTGTCATTTCCTGTTGTTATATATTAGAATATTACCGGCGCTAAAACACATAAATTATTTTCTATGCTGCGAAAATAAAAATGTGTGAAAAGTTCGGGACCGAAACCACAACATTTCTTATAAGGTCCCTGTCAGGTTCAAACACTGATGACTTCTATTAAACGAGACAAAAAGCAAGGAATCCCGTGATCTCTGCAGTGGACATTTTCCTGGCTTCTGTTACGCGTAGGAAAAAAAACATCAAATACCGATTAAAAACGTCCACACTGTAAAGGACGGTGCAGGTTTATGAATTGATTAACATGGACCCCGACTTAAACAAGTTGAAAAACTTATTGGGGTGTTACCATTTAGTGGTCAATTGTACGGAATATGTACTGTACTGTGCAATCTACTAATAAAAAATTCAATCAATCAATCAATATCGGAACTTTCTGGTTCAAACACTGATAACATCTATTAAACAAGACAAAAAGCAAGGAATTAAAGAGAAACAGAATTAAATTTGGCTCAATTTGAGGAGAAACGTCTGGGTTAATTGTACAGAATATGTACTGAACTGTGCAATCTACTAATAAAAGTCTCAATCAATCAATATCATGACTTTCAGGTCCAAACATTTATCTATTAAATGAGACAAGAAGCAAGGAATTAAAGAGAAACAGAATTAAATTTGGCTCAATTTGAGGAGAAACGTCTGGGTTAATTGTACAGAATATGTACTGAGCTGTGCAATCTACTAATAAAAGTCTCAATCAATCAATATCGTGAATTTCAGGTCCAAACACTTATCTATTAAACGAGACAGGAAGCAAGGAATTAAAGAGAAACAGAATTAAATTTGGCTCAATTTGAGGATAAACGTCTGGGTTAATTGTCCAAAATATGTACTGAACTGTGCAATCTACTAATAAAAGTCTCAATCAATCAATATCGGGACTTTCAGGTCCAAACAATTATCTATTAAACGAGACAAGAAGCAAGGAATTAAAGAGAAACAGAATTAAATTTGGCTCAATTTGAGGAGACACGTCTGGGTTAATTGTACAGAATATGTACTGAACTGTGAAATCTACTAATAAAAGTCTCAATCAATCAATATCGTGACTTTCAGGTCCAAACATTTATCTATTAAACGAGACAGGAAGCAAGGAATTTAAGAGAAACAGAATTAAATTTGGCTCAATTTGAGGAGACACGTCTGGGTTAATTGTACAGAATATGTACTGAACTGTGCAATCTACTAATAAAAGTCTCAATCAATCAATATCGGGACTTTCAGGTCCAAACAATTATCTATTAAACGAGACAAGAAGCAAGGAATTAAAGAGAAACAGAATTAAATTTGGCTCAATTTGAGGAGACACGTCTGGGTTAATTGTACAGAATATGTACTGAACTGTGCAATCTACTAATAAAAGTCTCAATCAATCAATATCGTGACTTTCAGGTCCAAACACTTATCTATTAAACGAGACAGGAAGCAAGGAATTAAAGAGAAACAGAATTAAATTTGGCTCAATTTGAGGATAAACGTCTGGGTTAATTGTACAAAATATGTACTGAACTGTGCAATCTACTAATAAAAGTCTCAATCAATCAATATCGGGACTTTCAGGTCCAAACAATTATCTATTAAACGAGACAAGAAGCAAGGAATTAAAGAGAGACGGAATTAAATTTGGCTCAATTTGAGGAGAAACGTCTGGGCTGTACTCTTGTCCACTCTCCAGCACGCTCTGGCGGAAGATTGTACGTCACCTCTTTTTATTTGGCCTTTCCCTGTTTACATAACAACAGCTGTTTCTAAAGGATTGTAAACAGGGAAAGTCCAAATAAAAAGAGGTGGCGTACAATCTTTCGCCAGAGCGTGCTGGAGACTATACAATAGAATAGAATGGACTTTATTGTCATATTTGCATATAACGAGATTAAAGACTCCAATTTAAGGTGTGGTAGTGGGAACAAATATGGGGTGAAATAAATAACACAAAAGGTAATAAAGACAAAAAACTAACAATTGTGAAGTGAATTATATTTATATAGCGTTTTTTCTCTAGTGACTCAAAGCACTTTACATAGTAAAGCCCAATATCTAATTTTTACATTTAAACCAGTGTGGGTGGCACTGGGACCAGGTGGGTAAAGGGTCTTGCCCTAGGACACAACGGCAGTCACTAGGATGGCGGAAGCGGGGATCGAACCTGCAACCCTCATGTTGCTGGCACGGCCGCTCTACCAACCGAGCCATACCGCCCTAACAATTGGGATAAACAGAGTACTATCCAATAAAAATAATAAGCAATCCTGTACAACAGTGGCCCCCAACCACCGGGCCGCAGAAGAATTTTTTATATAAAAAATATATATATATATATTTTATTTTATTAAATCAACATAAAAAACACAATATACACTTACAATTAGTGTACCAACCACAAAAACCTCCCTTTTTCATGACAAAAACGTCCCTTTTTCATGACAAAGAATTAAAAAAAATAAAGATAAAAAAAAGGACCCCACACCCCCCACACCCCAGGGCAGCGGGACAAATTATTAAGCATTGACCGGTCCGCGGATACAAAAAGGTTGGGGACCACTGCTGTACAATATACAAAACACTATAGAAATACAAAATACTGTACAGACCAGACGTTTCTCCTCTAATTGAGCCGAATGTAATTATTTCTCTGTTCAATTCCTTGCTTCTTGTCTGGTTTAATAGATGTCATCAGCGTTTTCATTTTTATTAGATTTGTATTCCCCCCCCCCCCCCCCCACACGTGACCGAAGCCAGGAAAATGTCCACTGCAGAGGTCGCGAGACTGAGGAGTGACCCCCACTCCTTCTGACAACAAAGTCCCGGTCAGAGACGTGCTGGAGGGGGGTCTCGGTGGGACGCCAAGCCCACTGTCACTGCTGAGGGCCAAGTGGGGGGACGCCGAATGTGAAAAGCAGTGTGATTGATTTCAAATGGAGGACGAGCCAGGGGAGGGGGGGGGCGGCAAGAGGGTCCGGGGTTGTCTCCTTTGTGAGAGGCGGTCACCCCTTCACCCCGCCCCGAGTGCCGCTGAGGGCCCCCCCCCCGCCCCCCTCCACTCCGACCCCCCGCCCCTGGTCCGCAGCCGGGACGGACAATGAGGGCCTTTTTTTGGGGGGGACAAAAAAAACGAAAAAAAACGGGTGTGTCTGTTTGCCCGCTGGCGCTTGTGTGCAAATGAAGAGGCTCTTATTATGTTAATAAAACACACACACACACACACACACACACACACACACACACACACATCCCAGGACGCCATCTTTGAAATGAAAAAAGTCTTAATTCGACATTTGCCACCAAGAGCAGCTGCAGACCACCCCCCCCTCCACCACCACCCCCTTCGCCCGAGCCCCTCCCCCGAGAGAGGAACATCTCAAACGTAAACAAAACAGTTTAAAAGTTGTTTTTTCTTTTTTTTTTTTTTTAGTTTGAACACATTTGTGTGAAGTTTGTTCGGGTCGAAGCTCTTAAGGTTTTCATGCTCCATCATTCCAGGGTCCCCCCCCCCCCCCTCCCCCCCTTTCCGAGAAAACTTATTCTAGAAATATCTAATTTATTTGCTTATTTTCCTGTTTTTATAAGAAATAAAGTATAATTTTAAATAGATGATGTGTTTGTGTCTTTTAATGTTTCAGTGTTTTTTTTTTTGCCGTCTTCACATTTTTTTTAATAAAATTGTTTAAAACATTTTTATTTCATGTTTTTTGTGGTTTTTCAAATTAAATTATAGACAAAAAAATAAATATATATATATATATGTATATTTATTTATTTTTATTTCCTTTATTATTATATTTAGTAAATAATATCCTTTAATGAACATGTTTTTAAAACTACTTTTAATCTTATAAATAACATTCTGTACTTTGTTTTTGCAGTTAAAAAAAAAAATTTAAAATATAATTAAATTTGCAAACTTTATATCGTATATTTTTTGTTGTTTTTTAAATGATTTGTAAACTTTTTTTTTTTTTTTAACTTTTTTAAAATTGATTTTCTTTATTCAAAAAACAGTATGGTGTATTTTCTTTACATTTGGCAAATAGTAGCCTTTAGCATTCTATACTTTTTTTGCAGTTTTTTCTTTCAATTTAAAAATAGAATTAAAATTTGTATCTTTATTTTGTGTATTTTTTGTTGTTTTTAAAATAAAATTATAAACAAAAACACTTTTAACTTTTTTTGTGTGTTTTTTAATTATTTTTTTTTAAATTCAAAATACAGTATAGTGTTTGCTGTATTTTTTTAATTTGGCAAAAAAAAGTCTTTAATGAAAAATAGCATTCTGTAATTTTTTTGCGGATTTAAAAAATTAAAAATATAATTAAAATTGTAATCTTTATTTCGTGTAGTTTTGGTGTTTTTAAAATATAATTATGAACAAAAAATATTAAAAACATTTTTTTGTACTTTTTAAATTATTTTCTTTATTCAAAATACAGTATGTTGTATTTTTTTTTTTGATTTTGCAAAAAGTATCCTTTAATGAATATGTTATTAATACTTTTAATCTTAAAAATATCATTCTGTACTTTTTTTTTGTCATTATTAAAAAAAAAAAAGTATAATGAAAATTGCAATCTTCATTTCGTGTAATTTTTGTTGTTTTTAAAATAAAATTATAAACCAAAAAAAAAAAAAAACATTTTTGTGTGTTTTTTAATTTATTTTTTTAATTCAAAATACAGTATAGTGTTTGCTGTATTTTTTTTTAATTTAGCAAAAAAAAGTCTTTAATGAAAAATAGCATTCTGTAATTTTTTTGGCAGATTTGTAAAAATTAAAAATATAATTAAAATTGTAATCTTCATTTCGTGTAGTTTTGGTGTTTTTAAAATAAAATTATAAACAAAAAATATTAAAAACATTTTTTTTGTACCTTTTAATTTATTTTCTTTATTCAAAATACAGTATGGTGTATTTTTTTTTTGGATTTGGCAAAAAGTATCCTTTAATGAATATGTTTATATAAATACTTTTGATCTTAAAAATATCATTCTGTACTTTTTTTTGTCATTATTAAAAAAAAAAAAAAGTATAATGAAAATTACAATCTTCATTTCGTGTAATTTTTGTTGTTTTTAAAATAAAATTATAAACCCCCCAAAAAAATTTTTTGTTGTTTTTTGATTTCTTTTCTTTTATTCCAAATACAGTATGGTGTTTGCTGTATTTAAAAAAAGGCAATTGGTAGCTTTTAATGAAAATGGTTTTAAAACTAATTTTGATCTAAAAAAACATCATTCTGTACTTTTTTTTTCAGTTTTTTAAAAATATAAGTATTATGAAAACTGCAATCTTTATTTCATGTAATTTTTGTTGTTTTTTTAAATGAAATTATAAACCCCCCAAAAAATTAAAACATTTTTGTGTGTTTTTTAATTTCTTTTCTTTTATTCCAAATACAGTATGGTGTTTGCTGTATTTTAAAAAAAAAAAATAGGCAAATAGTATCTTCTAATGAAAATGTTTTTATAACTAATTTTGATCTTAAAAATATAATTCTGTGCTTTTTTTTTGTCAGTTTTTGAAAAACAAAAGTACAATGAAAATTGCAATCTTTATTTTGTGTAATTTTTGTTGTTTTTAAAATGAAATAATAAACAAAAAAAGGTAAAAAAAAAAATGTGGGTATGTTTTTTAATTTATTTTCTTTTATTCAAAATACAGTTTGGTGTTTTGCTGTATTTAAAATTTTTTGGGCAAATAGTAGCTTCTGATGAAAATGTTTCTAAAACAAATTCTGATCGTAAAAATACCATTCTGTACTTTTTTTTGTTGTTTTTAAAAAAAACAAAAGAATAATGAAAATTGCAATCTTTATTTTGTGTACTTTTTGTTGTTTTTAAAATGAAATTATAAACCAAAAAAAATGTTACATTTTTTTTGTGTTTTTTAATTTCTTTTCTTTCATTAAAAATACAGTATGGTGTTTGCTGTATTTAAAAAAAAGGCAAATAGTAGCTTCTGATGAAAATGTTTTTAAAACTGATTTTGATCTTAAAAATATCATTCTGTACTTTTTTTGCAGTTTGTATGTATGTATGTATGTATATATATATATACATATATATATATGTATATATAAATAAAATCTAAATCTTTATTTTGTGTATTTTTTGTTGTTTTTAAAACAAAATTATAAACAAAACAAAAACTTTTTTTCCCATTGTTTTTGAATGTATTTTCTTATTCAAAATACAGTATGTTGTTTGCTGTATTTTTAATATTTGGCAAATGGGAGCCTTTAATGAATATGTTTTTACAACAACTTTTGATCTTAAAAATAGCATCCTGTACTTTTTTTTGCATTTTTTTAATTTAAAAATATCATTAAAATTGCAATCTTTTTATTCATATTTAGAGTATTTCAACACTTTTAGATTAGAAAAATAGTACTTTTATACAATTTTATATTTGGAAAATAGCATCCTTTAAGAATACATTTTTAAAACTATTTTTTAGCTTAAAAATAGCATTCTTTATTACGTGTACTTTTTTTTGCAGTTTTTTAAAATTAAAAATATAATTAAAATTGCAATTTATATTTAATGTTTTGCTGTTTTACTCATTATTTATACATACAATATTTCAAAATGTTTACATACATTATACTTTTTTATCTTTAAATGTAGTTAATACATATATCATTCAAACTTTTTATTTAAAATATACTTAAGCATTTTTTTGTAATGCACTTTTGAGAGTAGTTTTTAGATCCAAAAAAGAGTTACAAAAAAAAGATATTTTATGTTTTTTCAGCTGTTTGTAAAACAATTTTACAGTTAAAACAACATTTCTACTGAATGCATTTTAGTCTTTTTCAAAAATGTTTCCATAAATAACACCCTCAATTAGATAAATTGATTTCTGGTTTAGTATTGTTTAATTTGGGAAACAGTATCCTTTGAAAATAAACATTTTGAAACTGGGTTTTATCTTAAAAAATAGCATTCTTTAATATGTGCCCTTTTTTTCTCTGCAGTTTTTAAAATTTAAAATATAATTAAAATTGCAGTCTATATTTTATGTTTTGCTCTTTTAAAAAATATAAAATAAAAAGTCTTACACATTATTTAAACATACAATATTACAACATTTTTAAATAAATAAATAACTTTTTTATTTTAATTTGGAAAACAAAATTAGTTAATATATTCTTCAAACTTTTTTATTTAAAAATTACCTAACTATTTTTTGTAAAGTACTTTTTAGAGCATTTTTTAGATCCTAAATACAATTTAAAAATTTCTATTGTAAACAAATGTTTAACAAGTTTAATAAAGTTACAATGATGCCATGTCTACATTGGCACAATTTCACATGTCCGAAAAGGACTAACAAGAAGTAACTCCTATTTAATGAAATAATAATTTTGATTTTAACGGTTTTTTTCTTCTTTTTTTTTTTCTTTTTTTACAACTCCAGTCTTTATTTTCCCACGTTTCCAAAATAAGGTTGTAAATCACGTTCAAGTAAGAGGACGCAGCAACTGTGCCATGTGAGGACCATGAGAGCCAGACTGAAAAGGAGACGCAGCGAGATGAGGCGGGGGTCAAGGGTCAAGAGGAAAGGAGAAGAGAGAGCAGTGGCGATCTCAATCAGACACTGCTTTTGAAGAGTGTGTGTGTGTGTGTGTGTGTGTTGTACACTGTAGCACTTGTGTGCGCGCTGTGTGGTCTGTACGTGCACATGTGTGTGGTTGTATATGGATTTCTGCGTGCGTGTGTGTTTGTGTGTGTGTTTTATCACTCATGAACAATACATCTTTGTCAGTCAGGAGGTTGACGACGATGAAGGACTCTGGGCTGGTCTGGGATCTGCTTGATTTCAAAGAAAACAATAAGAAAAAAACAAAAAAAAACGAAAACCAAAAGAAAGCAACAAGAAAAAAAGGCCGAACGCAAGAAGAAATTTATATTAAAAACAAACAAACAAAAAAAAAACCTCCTCATCACAGAAAACAACAACAAAGCAATTAGGAAAAAAAGATTAAAACAACAGAAAACCACAAAACAACAACAACAAAAGAGTAACAAGAAAAACAGGAAAAATACTATAAGAAAACTGAAAACAGCAGGAAAGCCCAAAAAAGAAAGAAAATATAACAGAAAGCAACAAGAGAACAAGAAAAAAACAAGAAAACAAAAAAAAGCAAAAACTATAGAAAAGAAAAAAACGAAAACAACAGCAAATAACAAGAAAATAAGATTACAACAACAGAAAACAACAACTAGAAAAACAGGCAAAATACAATAAAAACATTGAAAACAGCAGGAGAGCAAAAAAAAAATGAAAACCATTGGAAAGCAACAAGAAAAAAAGTCAGAATGCAACAAGAAATCATCAAAACACAAGGAAAAAACCCAAGAAAAAACAGAAAATAACAAAGCAAGAAGAAAAAAAGGTTGAAACAACAGAAAACAACAGCAAAAACAAAACAAAATAGTAACAAGAAAAAAACTGGAAAAATACAAGAAGACTGAAAAAATCAGGAAAGCCAAAAAAAAAAGAAAATATAACAGAAAGCAACAACACAACGAGAAAAAAACTAGAAAACAAGAAAAAAAGCAAAAAACATTTGAAAGCAACACAAAAAAAGACAGAACGCCACAACAAATCGACGAAAAAACAAGAAAAAAACAAAAACAACAGCAAAGCAACAAGAAAAAATTATTGAAACAACAGAAAACAACTAAAATCAACAACAAAAGAGTAACTAGAAAAACAGGAAAAATACAATAAAAAAAACTGAAAACAGCAGGAAAGCAAAAAAAAGGAAAATCATTCAACAGGAAACAAGAAAAAAAGGTTGAAACAACAACAACAAAAAATAGTAACAAGAAAAAAACAGAAAAAATACAATAAGAAAACTGAAAAAATCAGGAAAGCCAAAAAAAAAGAAAATATAACAGAAAGCAACAACACAATGAGAAAAAAACTAGAAAACAACAAGAAAAAAAGCAAAAACCATTCGAAAGCAACAAGAAAAAAAGTCAGAACGCAACAAGAAATCATCACGAAACAAGAAAAAAAAACAAGACAAGACAGAACACAACAAAGCAACAAGAAAAAAAGGTTGAAACAACAAAAAAAACAAAAAAATAGTAACAAGAAAAATACAGGAAAAATACAATAAGAAAACTGAAAAAAATCAGGAAAGCCAAAAAATATAGATATAACAGAAAGCAACAACACAACGAGAAAAAAACTACAAAACAACAAATAAAAAGTGAAAACCATTTGAAAGCAACAAGAATAAAAGGCAGAAAGCAACAACAAATGGACAAGAAAACAAGAAAAAAAAGAGAAAATATAGTGAACAACAAGAAAAAAAGATTAAAACAACCAAAAAACAACAACAAAAGAGTAAAAAACAAAACAGGAAAATACAATACAAAACTGAAATTAGCAGGGAAGTAAAAATAAATGAGTAAATATAACAGAAAGCAACAAGACAACAACTAGAAAACAACAAGAAAAAAAGCGAAAACCATTCAAAAACAACGAGAAAAAAAGACAGAACGCAACAACAAAAACAAAAACAACAGCAAAGCAACAAGAAAAAAGATTACAACAACAGAAAACAACAACAAACGAGTGACAAGTAAAACAGGAAAAATATAATGAAAAAACTGAAAACAGCAAAAAAGCAAAAAAAAATGAAAACCATTCGAAAGCAACAAGAAAAAAAGGCACAAACGCAACAAGAAACATCACGAAAACAAGAAAAAAAACAAGACAAAACAGAAAACAACAAAGCAAAAAAAATTGTTGATACAACAGAAAACCAACAAAAAACAACAACAAAAGAGTAACATGAAAAATAGGAAAAATACAATAAAAAAAACAACTAAAAACAGCAAGAAAGCAAAACATTTTTTAAATACAAACCCCGTTTCCAAATGAGTTGGGAAATTGTGTTGGATGTAAATATAAACGGAATATAACATATTTGATGTTCAAACTCATAAACATTTTTTTTTTGCAAAATAACAATTAACTTGGAATTTCATGGCTGCAACATGTGCCAAAGTAGTTGGGAAAGGGCATGTTCACCACTGTGTTACATCACCTTTTCTTTTAACAACACTCAATAAATGTTTGGGAACTGAAAAAACACATTGTTGAAGCTTTGAAAGTGGAATTCTTTCCCATTCTTGTTTTATGTAGAGCTTCAGTCGTTCTACAGTACGGGGTCTCCGCTGTCGTATTTTACGCTTCATAATGCGCCACACATTTTCGGGAGACAGGTCTGGACTGCAGGTGGGCCAGGAAAAAACCTGTATTCTTTTACTACGAAATCACGCTATTGTAACACGTGGCTTGGCATTGTCTTGCTGAAATAAGCAGGGGCGTCCATGATAACGTTGCTTGGATGACAACATATGTTGCTCCAAAACCTGTATGGACCATTCAGCATTAATGGTGCCTTCCCAGATGTGTAAGTTACCCATGCCTTGGGCACTAATACACCCCCATACCATCACAGATGCTGGCTTTTCAACTTTGCGCCTATAACAATCCGGAAGGTTATTTTCCTCTTTGTTCCGGAGGACATCACGTCCACAGTTTACAAATATAATTTGGAATGTGGACTCGTCAGACCACGGAACACTTTTCCACTTTGCATCAGTCCATCTTAGATGAGCTCGGGCCCAGCCAAGCCAGCGGCGTTCCCGGGTGTTGTTGATAAATGGCTTTTGCTTTGCATAGCAGAGTTTAACTTGCATTTACAGATGTAGCGACCAACTGTAGTTACTGACAGTGGTTTTATGAAGCTCCTGAGCCCATGTGGTGATATCCTTTACACACTGATGTCGGTTTTTGATGCAGTACCGCCCGAGGGATCGAGGTAATGGGTCCCATTTTTATAGTCTTTGGTATGACTCGGCCGGGGTTTGAACTCACAACCTACCCATCTCAGGGCGGACACTCTAACCACTAAGCCACTGAGTTGGTTAATAAATGATCATCTACATCTACTATATGAGTGTCTTTAAAGAAAAGAGAGAGAGAGAGAGAGAGAGTGTGGTGATGCATTCAGGTGACAAATGTTGCAGTGTTCAGGCCAGACTCAGTGACTCGCCCTGGAACATGAATGCAACAGAAGAAGCTTTGAGTGGACTATAAACCACCCCCAGAAACCTTTTTTTAGACCTTGTGGTCCTGAACACAACTTGCATTTTCTCCAACTTTGTCACTCAGGCCAGAGCAAAACCTCCACCCACGCTAAAATGCATCTCAATAGTCTGAAGGCGACACCTAATGACGGAAGATCTTCTTCCCAGTATCACTAGTCAAAGGTTGCACACTTGTGGAGTTTCTCGGCACACTCCCAAACCTCCATACATTTCTCCAGCCGTGGTCAAGTTGTAATTCGCGAAAATCAGGAAGCCTTACCCGGACAACGGGGCAATCATCGGTTCTCACTTTTTTTTGAAGCTCACAAAGAAAACGTTCAAATATTCTACGTATTTATTTTTCCACATTTAATATGTTCTTTACAATTATTTGAACCTTGACAGTAACACGTAAGATATGTTTTAAATGCTGTCGCGGGTTCATTGATTTTCAAATGTGCCAAAATATAGCCTGTTTTGTACACTGTTGAGGTGATTCAATACAAAATTTATCGAAAGGTTTTTGTTTTATTTTAAAAGACATGTTACAAGTTGAAACGTGACTGTGATTGGATTTTTGCTAGTGAGAATCCAATCACAAGTTGTAATTCGCGAAAAGCAGGAAGGGGCACCGAAGCCATACCCGGACAACGGGGAGATAATCGGTTCTCACTTTTTTTTAACTCACAAAGAAAAAGTTCAAATATTCTAATTATTTATTTTCCCACATTTAATATGTTCTTCACAATTATTTGAACTTTGACAGTACTCCGTAAGATAAAGTACTTACTCAGCTATATTTGGGTGTTAGCTAGCAAAATATGAAACTTCACAAACAGATGGACGCTACATCAGCATTCGGGGGAATCGTTGTAAGTGTGGGGGGAAACGTATTTGTATTAGATTTTGATCAAATTGATTAGTTTGTGCCAACCCTCCACAA
>NC_084614.1:76009110-76022192 GCF_033978795.1 Nerophis ophidion
ATACACGCAAACATACACAAGCACGCACACACACGTGCACACACATACACAAGCTCACACGTACAGACACACACAAAAACGCACACACTCACTCATACACAAAACCCAGAAAACTAATGTAGTTGTACTTTTCAAGTACAATAACAATGAAGTTATATTCCATCCCATGAACACACAGACACACACACACATGAAAAACGCACTTACACGTGGAAAAACACACACACAGAAACAACATCCACACAAAAACGCAAAAAAACACACCCACACTGAAAACAAATGTAGTTGTACTTTTTAAGTGCAACGACAATAAAGTTCTATTTTATTCCATCATATGAACACACACACAAACACACACACACACAACACACCTACACACACACTTTTCATGAAATCCATGGAGACACAAAAAGTGGGAGGAGTTTGTCACCGACGAGCCCGACAGGTTTACAAGTTGCGTGGCGCGCACTGCTGCCTTTCTTACGTGAGAGTAAAAGACTACAAATAACTGAAAAGAGTCAAATAAAAGTTAAGAGGTGCAATCAGGAGCAATAAATCAGGAGCAGCAAAGTCCCAGTTGCTTAGGACAAGATGTGTGTGACCTTGAGGGCGGTAATGGAGCGGAAAAGGGGATGAAAAACATCCGCTGGTGTGTGCGAGTGTTGTGTGAGTCTGCACACACACACACAAACGCACGCACGCACACACACACACATGCACACACACGCACACACACACACACACACACACATAGTGGTGGCGGCGTTACTCCTAAGCTGGGGCTCTCTGCCATTATCTCAAAGCCTGAGCACACTCCCACTCCACAGAGGCAGGACCTGCAGCTGCCTCACTTTATTCCGCAAAACATTCGCTGACTCGTCATTTTATTTTTAAAAAACGTAATTTTGTGTACGCGCACACTTTTACAGACTGCTTCAACACTCTCTTACACTTCCTGCCCGCATCGTCCATGTATGTATACATGTATGTATACATGTATGTGTGTGTGTGTGTGTGTGGGTGTGTGCGGTGGCTGCCAGTTGCGCGAGTAAAAAGCTGTCTAGTCTGCATGAAAAGTAGCGCGTCACGTTACATCCGACATATCGGTAACAGCCTTGTAATGTACATGAAAGTATTTGCATGGATTATTCACACTTTGTGTAAGGTTATTTTTTACAGGCACTATTTATGACGTTAAGTTACCATTTATGATGTCAACCTTGTCACTTATGACTGCATTATTGTCACTTATGACATCATTATTGTCACTTATGACATCATTATTGTCACTTATGACATCAACATTGTCATTTATGACATCACCATTGTCATGAATGACATCAACATTGTCACTTATGACAATATATATTGTCAATTTGACATCAACATTGTCAATTATGACATCAACATTGTCATCTATGACATCACCATTGTCATTTATGATGTCAAGATTGTCTCTTCTGACATCACCATTGTCATTTATGACATCAAAATTGTCACTTTTGACATTGCCATTTTCATTTATAATATCAACATTTTCACTTTTGACATATATTGTCATTTATGACATCACCATTGCCACTTATGACATCACCATTGCCACTTATGACATCACCATTGCCACTTATGACATCAACATTGTCCTTTATGACATCACCATTGTCATTTATGACTTTAAGATTGTCACTTCTGACATCACCATTGTCATTTATGACATAATTGTTGTCACTTCTGATACATATATTGTCACTTATGACATATTTTGTCACTTATGTCATCAACATTGTCACTTATAACATCATTATTGTCACTTATGTGTCACTTAAAACACCATTACTTTCACTTATGACACATATATTGTCACTTCCAACACCCGTATTGTCACTTGTGTCATCAACATTGTCACTTGTTCTCACATATGTGACAAATATTGTCACTTATGTCGACATTGTCACTTATGACACATATATTGTCACTTATGACATATATTTTGTCACTTATAACATATATTTTGTCAGTTATGACATATATATTGTCACTTGTGACATATATATTGTCACTTATAACACATATTTTGTCACTTATGACATATATATTGTCACTTATGACATATATATTGTCACTTATGAGATATATTGTCACTTATAACACATATTTTGTCACTTATGACATATATATTGTCACTTATTACATATATATTGTCACTTATGACATATCTATTGTCACTTATGACATATATATTGTCACTTATGACATATATAGTCACTTATGACATATATATTGTCACTTATGAAATATATTGTCACTTATGTACCACTTAAAACACCATTACTGTCACTTATGACACATATTGTCACTTCCAACACCCTTATTGTCACTTGTGTCATCAACATTGTCACTTGTTGTCACATATGTGACAAATATTGTCACTTATGTCAACATTGTCACTTATGACATATATATCGTCACTTATGACATATATATTGTCACTTATGACATATATAGTCACTTATGACATATATATTGTCACTTATGACATATATATTGTCACTTATGACATATATTTTGTCACTTATGACATATTATTGTCACTTGTGACATATATATTGTCACTTATAACACATATTTTGTCACTTATGACATATATATTGTCACTTATGACATATATATTGTCACTTATGACATATATATTGTCACTTATGACATATATATTGTCACTTATGACATATATATTGTCACTTATAACATATATTTTGTCACTTATGACACATATATTGTAACTTATTACATATATATTGTCCCTTATGACATATATTGTCACTTATGTACCACTTAAAACACCATTACTGTCACTTATGACACATATTGTCACTTACAACACCCTTATTGTCACTTGTGTCATCAACATTGTCACTTGTTGTCACATATGTGACATATATATTGTCACTTATGACATATATATTGTCACTTATAACATATATATATTGTCATTTATAACATATATATTGTCACTTATGACATATATTGTCACTTATGACATATATAGTGTCACTTATGACATATATATTGTCACTTATAACATATATGTTGTCATTTATGAAATATATATTGTCACTTATAGCATCGTTATTGTCACTTATGTCAACATTGTGATTTATGACAAATATATTGTCACTTTTGACAAATATATTGTTACTTATGACACCAACATTTTTACTTGTGACATATATTTGTAACTAATGACATAAATATATATTATATATATTGTCACTTATAACATCATTATTGTCACTTATGTCAACATTGTCACATATGTGACATATATTGTCACTTAAAACACCATTATTGTCACTTGTGTCATCAACGTTGTCACTTGTTGTCACATATGTGACATATATATATAGTCACTTATAACATCATTATTGTCACTTATCTCAACATTGACACTAATGACATATATATTGTTACTTAAGACACCAACATTGTAACTTATGACATATATTGTCACTTATAACATCATTATTGTCACGTATCGAGTCAACATTGTCAATCATGATATCATTGTTGTCACTTGTGACGTATATATTGTCACTTATGACACCAACATTGTCACATATGTGACATATATATTTGGTCACTTATAACATCATTATTGTCACTTATCTCAACATTGACACTAATGACATATATATTGTTACTTAAGACACCAACATTGTAACTTATGACATATATTGTCACTTATAACATCATTATTGTCACGTATCGAGTCAACATTGTCAATCATGATATCATTGTTGTCACTTGTGACGTATATATTGTCACTTATGACACCAACATTGTCACTTGTTGTCACATATGTGACATATATATATAGTCACTTATAACATCATTATTGTCACTTATCTCAACATTGACACTAATGACATATATATTGTTACTTAAGACACCAACATTGTAACTTATGACATATATTGTCACTTATAACATCATTATTGTCACGTATCGAGTCAACATTGTCAATCATATCATTGTTGTCACTTGTGACGTATATATTGTCACTTATGACACCAACATTGTCACATATGTGACATATATTGTCACTTATAACACCATTATTGTCACTTATGTCAAGATTGTCACTTATGACATATATATAGTCACTTATGACATATATATTGTTACTTATGACACGAACATTGTAACTTTTGACATCATTATTATCACTTATGACATATATATTGTGAATTATGACATATATTAAAACTTATGACATATATATTGTCAGTTATGACATATATATTGTCACTTATGACATATATATTGTGAATTATGACTGTCATGCCTGTAAATTACGTTTATGTTTGATCATGTTTATGTTTTGTTTTTGGACTCTTGTTTCCCGTTTTGCACTTCCTGCTTTTGTTTGTTTCCATAGTCACGCATTAGTTTCCACCTGGTCTCCAAGTCACGCCCCTGCCCTCAGTCCCACACCTGTTTCTCATCACCATAGCCACTATTTAAATAATTTGTTTTTCTGTTCATCGGCCTGGGAACTTTGCTACTGCTTGTGCTTATGCATTCTGTTTGCTGTTTGCTGTTTGCTGCACATCCTTCATGCCCTCGTTCACCTGCCACGCACCTTGCTGTTCATGCCCCTTGTTTTTGTCACAGTAAGTGTTTTGTTTTAGTTTTTTTTATAGCCATGCCAACGTGCTGTTTTTGTTGATAGTTCATTATTATTCATGCCATCGAGCAAGTGTTTTTGTTTCATGTTTGTATTTTGTAGTTTAGTATTTGTACCTCCTTGTGAGCGCCCTTTGTTTGCTTTTTTTTGTATTTAGTGCGTAAATAAATTAAACATGTACTTAACCCTCATGTCTCGCTCGTGCAAATCCTCCTTTGCGTTGAAGAAGCAAAACAAATTCAAGTCATAGTCCTGACAATGACATATATATTATAACTTATGACATATATATCGTTACTTATGACACGAATATTGTCCCTTATGACATATATTGTCACTTATGACATATATATTGTTACTTATGACACAAATATTGTCCCTTATGACATATATTGTCACTTATGACATATACATTGTTACTTATGACACAAATATTGTCCCTTATGACATATATTGTCACTTATGACATATATATTGTTACTTATGACACAAATATTGTCCCTTATGACATATATTGTCACTTATGACATATACATTGTTACTTATGACACAAATATTGTCCCTTATGACATATATTGTCACTTATGACATATACATTGTTACTTATGACACAAATATTGTCCCTTATGACATATATTGTCACTTATGACATATATATTGTTACTTATGACACAAATATTGTCCCTTATGACATATATTGTCACTTATGACATATATATTGTTACTTATGACACAAATATTGTCCCTTATGACATATATTGTCACTTATGACATATATATTGTCACCTATGACATATATATTGTCACTTATGACATATATATTGTCACTTATGACATATATATTGTCACCTATGACATATATATTGTCACTTATGACATATATTTTGGTCACTTATGACATATATTGTCACTTATGACATATATATTGTTACTTATGACACAAATATTGTCCCTTATGACATATATTGTCACTTATAACATCATTATTGTCGCGTATGTCGTCAACATTGTCAATTATGACATCATTATTGTCACGTGTGACATATATATTGTTACTTATGACACCAACATTGTAACTTTTGACATATATATAGTCACTTATGACATATATTGTCACTAATGGCATATATATTGTTACATATGACATATATAGTCACTTATAACATCATCATTGTCACTTATGACACCAACATTGTAACTAATGACATATATATAGTCACTTATGACATATATATTGTCACTAATGGCATATATATTGTTACATATGACATATATAGTCACTTATAACATCATCATTGTCACTTATGACACCAACATTGTAACTAATGACATATATATAGTCACTTATGACATATATATAGTCACTGATGACATATATATTGTCACTTATGGCATATATAGTCACTTATAACATCATCATTGTCACTTATGACATATACGTTGTCACTTATAACATCATTATTGTGACTTCTGTCACTTGTGACATTGCTATGAGACCGATAAAGGTCATGAAGATATTTACAAAACAATGCGATGCAAGAAGTGGCTGTAGAAGAACATTTCCCGGGTCAAAATGTGTGACATCCGCCTTCGCCTCCTGCCAACCTCAGAATGTTCCCTGTGGTCGACTCCCCTCCCGTCACTTGGATATTTCTGTCATGAGCAAACTCATTCCCACATTCCCCCCGGACTGCAGCAACCCCCGTCCGGCTCACCGGCGCCCCTTGAGGAAGCGAGTGGAACGACCTCCCGTCCGACCCCTCTCCTTGCCAGCTCCGGATCTCTGCCTCCCCTCCGTGACCAGCTCTAAATGTGGAACTTCCTGGCTGGCATCTCCTTTCACCGGGCGAACCACCACAACAGTCATTTCCTGCCACGTTAAAAAGAGCAGATTCTAATGCGCCTCGTTAAAGTTGAGTTTGCACAAGTGGAAACGACAACGGGCCTCTGGACCAACAACGTGGCGTGACCATCAAACATGTGCTGGCCTATGAATGTCGGTCAGACAGGGTCTAGTACGTCTAGCTCTATCTTTGACAAGTACACAAACATCAACCCCCCCCACCCCCCAGTGAACACACACACACACACACACACACACACACATCTTTCACCTTCACACACAAAGTCCACCTTTCATTCACGACTCCATGGGCGACTTCTCCAACACCATGGAACACATTATTCAAGGTGGGGAAGAATGGAATAAGTGTGTGTGTGTGTGTGTTTGCGTATGTGTGCGAGCGCTGCGGTCCCGAGATGTGAAAAGTGGCGGGTTTCCGACTAAATAAGACACTTTTTAAGAGACGACGCCGGGCGCCAGTGGGGATACTAGAGGGCTTGTGTTCAATGAGAGAAGTCACTGTTGCACATTACTGCAACCTCACAGTTCTAACTTTATTCATTTATTTATTTATTTATTTTACAACACTTCATCTTGTCAAGGAACAAAAAGCCGGGCATTGAACATGTACACATACTTTAGATAGCCGAATGAATATAGTTTATTATTGTCACTGATAACATGTATATTGTCTCTTATGAGATCAATATTGTCATTTATGACATCATTGTTGTCATTTATGACACATATATTGTCACTTATGACATATTTTGTCACTTATGTCGCCAACATTTTCATTTATGACATCACTATTGTCACTTATGTCGTCAACATTGTCACTTATGACATCATCATTTTCACTTATGAAATCAACATTGCCACTTATGACATCATTGTTGTCACTTATGACACATATATTGTCACTTATGACATCAACATTGTCACTTATGACATCATTGTTGTCACTTATGACACATATATTGTCACTTATGACATATTTTGTCACTTATGTCGTCAACATTGTCACTTATGACATCATTATTTTCACTTATGAAATCAACATTGTCACTTATGACATCATTGTTGTCATCTATGACATTATTATTTTCACTTGTGACATCAAAATTGTCACTTATGACACATATATTGTCACTTATGATATATTTTGTCACTTATGAAATCAACATTGTCACTTATGACATCATTGTTGTCACTTATGACGCATATATTGTCACTTATGACATCGGTATTGTCACTTATGACATCAGCATTGTCACTAATGACATCATTGTTGTCACTTATGACATATTTTGTCACTTATGTCGCCAACATTTTCATTTATGACATCACTATTGTCACTTATGACATCAACATTGTCATCATGACATCATTATTGTCACTTATGTCATCAACATTGTCACTTATGACATCATTATTGTCACTTATGACATCATTAATTTCGCTTATGAAATCAACATTGTCACTTATGTCATCAACATTGTCACTTATGACATCATTGTTGTCACTTATGACACATATTGTCACTTATGACATATTTCGTCACTTATGTCATCAACATTGTCACTTATGACATCATTATTTTCACTTATGAAATCAACATTGTCACTTATGACATCATTGTTGTCACTTATGACACATACATTGTCACTTATGACATCACTATTGTCACACATGACATCAACATTGTCATTTATGACATCATTATTGTCACTTATGACTCCAACATTGTCACTTATGACATCATTGTTGTCACTTATGACACATATATTGTCTCTTATGACATCACTATTGTCACTCATGACATCAACATTGTCATTTATGACATCATTATTGTCACTTATGACTCCAACACTGTCACTTATGACATCATTGTTGTCACTTATGACACATATATTGTCACTTATGACATCACTATTGTCACTCATGACATCAACATTGTCATTTATGACATCATTATTGTCACTTATGACTCCAACATTGTCACTTATGACATCATTGTTGTCACTTATGACACATATATTGTCACTTATGACATCACTATTGTCACTCATGACATCAACATTGTCGTCTATGACAGTGGTCCCCAACCACCGGGCCGCAGAAGAATTTTTTATTAATTTTTATTAAAAAAATAAATAAATAAAAATAAAAAATAAATACTTTTTTTATTAAATCAACATAAAAAACAATATACACTTACAATTAGTGCACCAATCACAAAAACCTCCCTTTTTCATACAAAAAGGTTGATCACACTGATGTATGACATCAACATTGTCACTTATGACATCAACATTGTCACTTATGACATCATTGTTGTCACTTATGACACATATATTGTCACCATATGATATATTTTGTCACTTATGAAATCAACATTGTCACTTATGACATCATTATTGTCACTTATGACATCAACACTGTTGCACATTACTGCAACCTCACATTTCTACTAACTTTTTTTTTTTTTTACTACACTTCATCTCGTCAAGGAACAAAAAGCAGGGCATTGAACATGTACACATACTTCAGAGTAGTCTGTGTACAGCTATTACTGAAAATGAGTCAACACACCCACACGAGGTAAGAATTTTTTTTAATGAATATTATTAGCATGCTTGCTTTCCCCCCCCCTAATTTTGCAGGTACAAATATTTTCTTACTTGACGAATGATGCATGTTAGCATATAGACGTTAGCATGCTAGCAGTTTCTCCATCCAGGTGTACACCTCAGTCATATTTTGGTACTTGATGCATGCTAACGTTAGCAGGCTTGCATTTATAAAAAATGTTTTCCCAGGTGTACACCTGAGAGTGATATATTTTGGTACTTGGCGCATGTTACAGTTAGTATTTTAAGACACTTACATTAGCATAAAAGATGTGTTTTTATAGCTAATTTAACAAGGAGAGTTATGTATTTTGGTATTTCACTAATGTTAACTGAAAACATGATAGTGTTGGACTTGTACTGTTAGCATGGTAGCTTTTTAAAAAAAATCTCATTTTGCTTATATTTTTTGTGCTTAATGTTAGAATTTCAGTTCAGCTTTGGCTCTTTATTTCTACATATATTGCATTTTTAGTTCTTCTGCCTTCTTTTGCAGCACCTCTTTGGCAGTTCTTGGCGGAGTCTCTCTCCCACACCTGTGGGCGGTTTAGTAATTAGGCCTTTTTAGGCCCCACTCACCGCCACATCCAGTGCCCGTTACTGAGCATGGTTCACTCTGCTCCAAGGATGTTTCCACACGCTTGGCTCCATTGTAATCATCTCACGCTTACTTATTTTGGCTTCATCCTGGTACAGTTGTGTAGCTTATTCTCCACTCCGTGTGAGTGCGCCTTTTATTTATACCTATTCTGTTTGAGTGCGCTTTGTGTTTGTTTTGTTTCACTCATTGTATGTGCACGTTTTGTTGGGTATTATTTATGTTTTTTCAAAGTCTCCATCTTTGCTTTGTGGTTTGATTCCGGCTTAAGCCCTCAATACATCTTAAAAAAAAAAAAATCTATATATTGTACTGGTTTTGAAGGTGAAAAATATCAGTATGGCTGATTAATCATTCTTGTAGTAGCACCTCTGATCGGGCTTTGTTTTGGTATTATATATATATATATATATATATATATATATATATATATATACATATATATACACACACACCGGTATATATACATATATATATATATATATATATATATATATATATATATATATATATATATATACATATATATATATACATACATCGGTTACGACGACAATCCGCAGTCAGATCGAGACCCCGACGAGGACGACGAGCACGCAGATAGGCTTCCCTGTGACGTTTTTTGTTGCAGCAGCTGTCCGGGTGGCTGGTCTCAGGCGACCATGGTGGTGCACCTGCTGGATGTGGAGGTCCTGGGTGTGTTGTCTTGTCTAATCATAAAAGATGCAGACAAGGCGTGTTGGCTGAGTCCTTAAAGTTTACTCCACAGCGGGCTCATCAACAACATCCAGCAACATACAATCAATCAATCAATCAATCAATGTTTACTTATATAGCCCTAAATCACTAGTGTCTCAAAGGGCTGCACAAACCACTACGACATCCTCGGTAGGCCCACATAAGGGCAAGGAAAACTCTGACCCAGTGGGACGTCGGTGACAATGATGACTATGAGAACCTTAGAGAGGAGGAAAGCAATGGATGTCGAGCGGGTCTAACATGATACTGTGAAAGTTCAATCCATAATGGATCCAACACAGTCGCGAGAGTCCAGTCCAAAGCGGATCCAACACAGCAGCGAGAGTCCCGTTCACAGCGGAGCCAGCAGGAAACCATCCCAAGCGGAGGCGGATCAGCAGCGCAGAGATGTCCCCAGCCGATACACAGGCGAGCAGTACATGGCCACCGGATCGGACCGGACCCCCTCCACAAGGGAGAGTGGGACATAGAAGAAAAAGAAAAGAAACAGCAGATCAACTGGTCTAAAACGGGAGTCTATTTAAAGGCTAGAGTATACAAATGAGTTTTAAGGTGAGACTTAAATGCTTCTACTGAGGGATCATCGCGAACTGTTACCGGGAGGGCATTCCAGAGTACTGGAGCCCGAACGGAAAACGCTCTATAGCCCGCAGACTTTTTTTGGGCTTTGGGAATCACTAACAAGCCGGAGTCTTTTGAACGCAGATTTCTTGCCGGGACATATGGTACAATACAATCGGCAAGATAGGATGGAGCTAGACCGTGTAGTATTTTATACGTAAGTAGTAAAACCTTAAAGTCACATCTTAAGTGCACAGGAAGCCAGTGCAGGTGAGCCAGTACAGGCGTAATGTGATCAAACTTTCTTGTTCTTGTCAAAAGTCTAGCAGCCGCATTTTGTACCAACTGTAATCTTTTAATGCTAGACATGGGGAGACCCGAAAATAATACGTTACAGTAGTCGAGGCGAGACGTAACAAACGCATGGATAATGATCTCAGCGTCTTTAGTGGACAGAATGGAGCGAATTTTAGCGATATTACGGAGATGAAAGAAGGCCGTTTTAGTAACGCTTTTAATGTGTGACTCAAAGGAGAGAGTTGGGTCGAAGATAATACCCAGATTCTTTACCGTGTCGCCTTGTTTAATTGTTTGGTTGTCAAATGTTAGAGTTGTATTATTAAATAGAGTTCGGTGTCTAGCAGGACCGATAATCAGCATTTCCATTTTTTTGGCGTTGAGTTGCAAAAAGTTAGCGGACATACAACAACCGAAACGGGGCTACCGCGCATGCTCTTCACTACTGTAGCATGCTGGGTAATGGAGTTCTTATGTTACCTAGCTCATAACATCGCACTGGGCTGTCGGGGTTACACCTGCTCTGCAGTTGTGAGGCCGGTCGGCTGTACTGCCAAATTCTCTGAAACGTGTTTGGAGACGGCTTATGGCGGAGAAATGAACATTCAATTCACGGGTAATAGCTCTGGTGGACATTCCTGCAGTCAGCTTGCCATCTGCACGCTCATTCAATACTTTGCACATCTGTGGCATTGTGCTGTGTGATAAAACGGGACGGTTTAGCTCGGTGGATAGAGAGGCCCTCCCAGCGACTTGAGGGTTCCAGGTTCGATTCCTGCTTCCACCATCCTAGTCACTGCCGTCGTGTCAATGGGGAAGATATTTTACCCACCTGCTCCCAGTGCCAGCCACACTGGTTTAAATGTAACTTAGACATTGGGTTACACTATGTAAAGCGCTATAGAAAAATAATTCATTTCACTTTACAAAACTGCACATTTTATTGTGGGCAGCCTAAGGCACACCTGTGCCATAATCCTGCAGATTTAGTCCGCACCTTGACATGCCACACCTGTGAGGTGGGATTGATTATCTTGGCAAAGGAGAAATGCTCACTAACACAGCTTTGGGGGCAAAAACTAAAGTATTGCATTTATATTTTTGTTCAGTGTAAAAGCATCTAGACTTCAATTTAACGGTCCTTCAATGACAAATTATTTTAGAATTTCTATCAAATCTTTGATATTTACAGTCATTTTTAACACTGAAACTCCATGCGGACGTGAGGGTGAGATCAACTCTGCTTCTGCCTACTTCTTTTTTTTTTTACACATGTTGAGTTGTGCAGACACAAACATGATGACTTTCTTTTAAATGGTATCATTTTGGCAATACATTAAAACGTTACGACCACACAAACACACACACACACACACACTACAGAAAATCCATTCCAGATGGTAAAGTCCTAATGAGAAGTGAAAGTATTTGAGGGTTGGTTTAGGTGGTTTGGGACAAGTGAAGGAAAGGAAAGAAGGGGTGAAGGTGCAGGATGTGAAGGAAGGATAAGAAGTGAGATAGAGGGGGGGGGGGGGGGTGATGTGGAGGAGGGGTGAAGCCCAAATCTCCAGGGGAACAAAGAAGCATTATACAAGCAACAGCTGAAAACATCTTTAGTGTGTGTGTGTGTGTGTGTGTGTGTGTGTGTGCTAATTCCCATTTCAAATGCGTGTCTGCTTGCACTTTGCCCGGCCACTGAATAAGTAC